>NC_056729.1:1060008750-1060136250 GCF_019279795.1 Protopterus annectens
TGCTCCACATTTGGGTTATGACAGAAAGGAAAAGATGCATTCAGGTGTCAGTTGCAGGATGTACTAGTTAAAGCAGTACAACATGAGTTGGTGTTGAGAATGGGGGACCTGAATGCACATATTGGGTATGACAAAACAGGATACGATGACTGCCTGTGTCCACATGGGTGGAGCAACAGGAATAAAGAACGAGATGGCATTCTGGACTTCTGGCAAATGGCTTGATGTTTGCCAATACATTCTTCAGCAAGAGAGGCAGTCACAAGATCTCATACAAGACGGGCCAACATTCAACCCAGTTAGACTTACTCCAAGTAAGGAAATGTCATTGGGTTAGAATCAGTGATTGCAAAGTCATCCCCAGTGAAACTGTTGGTCCACAGCATGAACCACTGGTTGCCCCAATCAAATGGAAGCAATGGTCAGAAAAGACTCTAATGTCAATAAGGACTAGACTGAAGATCTGGAAATTGACTGGAGAGAAAGCACAAGAGTTCAAGGAAGCACTCAGGGCACCAGCACTTCAGGGCAAAGATGAAATAGGTGGAGTTGAAGAATGGCAGTGCCTCAAAACAGCATGTTTGAGGACTACAGAACAGCTATGCAGCCAAGCCAGGTATGGAAATAGTGCATGTAAGGAAAGCTTTTAGTGGAATTTAGCAGTCCAGCAAATAATCAAAAAAAAAGAAGGAATGCAAGAAAAGTGGGAGATAGAAAAGATGGACCAGGCTAAGACAGGATATTGGCTGGCTATGAAACAGGCTAAGGGAGCAGTTGTAATAGCAAAGAACAAGGTATCAGAGGTACAGTACCAGCTTCTACAAAGTGACTCAGTAGATGGCACAAAAAAATTCCATCAGGTTGCCAGGCACAGACAGAAAGATAAAGAAGACTGTCAGCAGACAGTCTTCACAAGGGATGCCAGCGATAATCTGCTCACCAGTCCACAGGACATCAAAGGCAGATGTAGGGAGTATTTCCAGCAACGTCTAAATGAAGACAACCCCGCAGTAGCAGTACTGCTTCAGGCACAGTCTGCAATGAGACATGAAGAGGGGGCCACCCTCAAAGAAATAAGAACAGTACTAAGGAAAATAAACTTAGGGAAAGCAACAAACCCAGATGAGGTCACGGCACATATGACCAAGATGTTGCATTAGTTGGTGAAATGGCCCAGTGGATATTCATAGTAGTGGAGAGCTGAGTGTATCCCAGATGACAGGAGAATAAGCATTCCAGTGTCAGTGTACAGGAACCGTCAAGACATTCACAAGTGGGGGTAGTACAGAGGTATCTAACTCCTGCCACACTGCATGAAAGTTATGGGGAGGTTGTCTGATAGACGAATACTCTGAGTAGAAGAAAGTAAGATGGGAGATGAGCAGCTTAGATTCAGATCAGGATGCAGCACAACTAACCTGATGTGTGCAGTGAGACAGATAGTTGAGAAGAAACTAGAGATGAGAAAATAGTCCAACTGAGGATTCTGAGACTAGGAGAAAACATATGACAATATCTCAAGAAGGCTGATTTGGGCAGTCCTTCTGCAGTTTGAGTTCACAGAAACATTAGAAGAATTAGTGCAGGCTATGTACTAGGACCAAATGACACAAGTACACAATGCATCAGGGTTCATCTCTGAGCCCGCTGTGGTTCATTCTGTTGATGTTCTATATTAGCAAACAGTTGGGGGGGGACAGATTAACAAAACTGCTGTATGCAGACAAGGTGGCATTACAGGCAGACTCTGAGCAAGAACTTCAGCAAATGAAAGGGGAATGTAATGCAAAGGCACATGGGATAAAACTGAGTACAGATAAGACGGTTGTCATGGGGCAAATGAGGAAAGCAGGAGAATCTGAATTCTGAGATAGAAGGGTAAATAGTGGAACAGATTAACATTTCCAAGTAATCTTGTAGAGGTAGTTGAGAAGAAGGGAAGTCTGAATGATTAGGTCAAAGCTAGAATCAGAAGGGCTGCAGCCAAATGGCACAGATTATCAGGGGTAGTGTTTGACAGAAGAAAGTCAAAGAAGCTGAAATGTAAGGTATACAAAACAGTAATGCAACCAGTTCTACTGTATGATACAGAAACCTTCGGAGTAAAGCAGAGCAGTTGACAAACCTAGAGTTGATAGAGATGAAGTGTGTGAGATGGGTGGTAGGATGCAAACTATGAGCTCAAATGAAGAAATGAGGACATCAGAGCAGAATCCCAAGTAGCGCCAATTGCAGAGAGGGTCAAAATGTACAGATTACTGTGGTTCAGGCACATGTGCAGGAAAGCAAAAGACAATCTGGTGAAGAAGATTTATGATCGTCAAGAAGAGAATGACAGAAATCAAGAGTGTCCACCAAAGAGATGGATGGATTGGGTCTCAGAAAACCAGCAGCAATCAGGCATGATTATCGAAAATGTTAGGAGAATAGCACTGAATCAAGACATATGGCAACAGATGACATGACACCCTGATCCCATGTAGAAAATGGCAAAAAATGAGTTGATGATGATGATGATAAAGATATAAAGTTGTATGAAATAAAATTTAAATATTTTGCAGTAGGAAGTAAACAGAAATATTTTCTGAATTTCTCTCAGGGGGAGGGTCAGCTACTATGAGAAGGAAATTGCTTGCTCTGGATCTGTAATTTGCCTCCTCTTTTTGTTCCAGTGTGGGGTTTATTAGATAGAAGGACAAAGCAGACCTGTTAACTGCAATAGGACAAAGCTGGTCGACAAGATACTGCCTCATGGAAAGTTTCCAGAAAGTGCTAGATGGGTTCACCGGAGATGAATGGTTTGAAAAAAAACAGTATTGTTGGTTATACTTCCCATTGTGAACCTGTTGCAAGATATCCCTTCAGAGATCAGCATGGATTGCCCTCTCTTTCTAGAGGCTGTTGAACAAGAAGACATAATTGCATTATTATCAATGAGTGTTGTTCAGGACTTTGATGGCATAGACTGGTTACTAATCGGTACCATTGATTTTATTTCTGCATCTGTGTCTTTGCCTGCTACATGTTGACAGTTCAGATATAGTATACAGAAATCAGTAGCTCTTCCAGTTTGATATAGCTAGGAAAGGTCTGGTTGTTAGGAAATATCATTTTAAGCATTATATTTGCTCAAATGAGTGTTTGTCTTCTATTCCTCCTGCTCAGTTATATACTTTGCTGAATATTCAACTTTTACTGTATTGTCCAACTTCTTATTTTTAAGTAAGATTTTAAGTAAGATATTTCATCTATCCACCTTTAAAAGCTTGTGACTGATTTGCTTACTTATTAATTAATAATAAATAATAGGGAACTTATTGAAAAGTGTGAGTAGTTACTGATATCTTGTAACTGCTTTCCCTACTTATTAATTAATAATAAATAAGTGGGCACTTGATAAGTGTGACTAGCTGTTGGTCTGCTTCTAACTGGACAGACTGCTTTGTTGTACATTACCATTTGTGTTTTGAGCTACCTGACATATTTCTCAAGAATGAAATAGTAACTGGAGTTCCCATGTCAGTTAATCTGGAGGGGCAGCAATAATCAACTGTGGGCCATGGCAAACATTGTAGTATTGAGAATTATTACCAGCATTCCACAGAAAGTGTTTTGTGTGGGTATTTGTGTATGAGGGACCATCTGTATGTGTTGGGTTGAATTGATGGTGTGCATATGTTTATGTGTGTGTGTGTGTGTGTGTGTGTGTGTGTGTGTGTGTATGTGTGTGTGTGTGTGTGTGTGTGTGTGTGTGTGTGTGTGTGTGTGTGTGTGTGTGTGTGTGTGTGTGTGTGTGTGTGTGTGTGTGTGTGTGTGTGTGTGTGTGTGTGTGTGAGCATGAGCATGCAACTGTGCATTTGTGTGTGTGGGGTGATGCAATGGATTAAGTGTATACTTCTAACAGCAGCAAGCTAAAATGCATTACTGTGGCCATTATGTGCATATCTATTCATTTGATCAAAGTCAGTCAACCGAGGTCTACACAGTCAATAAAATAGCTTCAGTTTGTGGGCACATTTGTATGCATATGCGTATGCATGTGTGTGGAGGGGATGAAATAAATTACTGTGGCCAACTATTGTTTTTATTTTATTACAATCCGACACCTGAGGTGTATACAATCAAGTGTCTGGAATTGTTGAGAGTGGGGGATATGGGATGAAAATGATTTGACAGACTCTTGAATGTGTGCACCTCAGATATTATATTGTAATAAAATAAAAACAATAGCTAGCCACAGTAATTTCCATGTACAAGTTAAGTATCTATTATCTTGGGTTTGCAGAACTGCTGGCAGGGGGGCTTTTTGGATGAAAGTGAATGACTCTGTTATCACTTGCTCAAGTTAGACATTCATTATTCTGGATTTGCAAGCCTAATGTGCATTTATGTGATGCAATTTGGGATACTTTGGCTACTTTTTGTGTGGAACAAAGTTGGAATGCATTACTGAGGGAATTATTTTTATCGCAATCAGACAGTTAAGGTGAGCACACTCTGCAAACAGGTTTTAATTTCTGGATACAGAGACTGACTGTGAATGAAAGTGATGGAACCTGCTGCATTTTCTCCAGTTAAACAGTAATTATTCTAGTTCTGCAAGACTGCTGTGTATTTGTTTGAAACCAGGCAGAATAGATTAATTTGGCTACTTAGTCATACTATCCAGAAAGCTAGTCTTTCTAAATAAAGGGCATGTGACAAAATAGTTTCTGATAAACATTTAACAGTTCATGACTCAGGATTTTTGAAACCTTACTAAAAAAAGGTAGATTCACGTATATCTGGTCCTTATGCATGACAAATAGTATGCAAATAGAAAGAGTGATGTACACAATTAAAGATTACATTAAAAAGTATGAGAATTATTGTTATCTCTATTGAGTATTGAAATTCCTTACTGCAGAGTAGGGGGCTCCCAGCAGCGTAGGTACTGATGAATAGATATTATAAGGCTAAGTTGTTTATTTTCTACTCAGTGCTAATAGCAGGAAACTCAAGGAATATAAATAACTTACTAAAATAAAAGCAACCCTAGCAAAAATATTATTATAACAGAAAGTCAAGAAACATACCAGACATAAAGGAAAAGGGTCCCTATTATATCTTCGAAGATGCAAACCTTCAAATGCATCTTTATCAAACTTAAAAGAACAAAAATTTAAAACAGTGAAATGGCATGTAAGCGATTTCTTTCCTTGGGAAAGAAATCGCTTGGCCCAATAAAAAAAAAAAGAAAAGATCACTACAAACAAAACAAAGTGTGGGGTTTGCCCCCCACACCCCCCAACATGGGGGCTGTGCCCCTCACACCCCACTAACTAAATATACCAACTCCAAGATCATACTACAGTGGGATAAATGGCAAAGTAATGGAGGTGGCCAAGCAATTTCTTTCCCAGGGACACTTCTGCATTCCAACACAAAAATCCAACCAAAGCCACCATTTCCACAGAAGTACTGCATAATTATTATGGTGACTGTTTTTGTTGTTATTGTCTTCTTACTATGGCCATTTCTATTTCCTGCTCCAATCATACCTCATGCCAAAAGAACTGTGCGGCATCCACAATTCAACACCTACCAAGCAATAAAATATGCTTATGCATCATCCCTTAATGTCTCCAATTGCTGGATCTGCACTGCCATTCCTACAGTTCATGGGGGATTGATGCTAAATATAGTCCCTTTAGGGATTGAAGAGACTTGGATGAATCTGATCTATGACACATCAAAGGTTGTCTTAAAACACAAGGTAGCATTACAGTTGTCCCTCCGTCAAAATGGAACTGTGTGTTTTCAAAGACTTGATAAAACCAGAGTAGGATCCAGAGTAGGGTGGAGCCATTGTAACAAAACTGTGGTATATAACTGTACTGCATGGGGTTGTGTAACAGATTTTTCAAGAATTGTTAAGAATTCTATAGCTAACTTCTCCCAGAAAATAGAAACTGTCTACTGGAAAATATTCGAAGGACTTCAGAATACCAGGAATCGCTTTAAGTCTATCAATATCACCATTAAAGTAGAAAACTGTTATTTTGTGTGCGGAAGAAAAGTGTATAAATGGCTACCAGGAAACTGGTCTGGCAGTTGTTTCCTGGGTTACCTACTTCCAGCTATTCCACATGTGTCTACTTTACCTAAAGGAAAAATTCAGAATGTTCGAAAGGTCAAGAGGCCTAACAACCCGGTAGGTCAAGTCGATGCTTCCTGGATCTATCATCACAACTTAGCTCAGGCTAGTACCAAAGGACTATCCCATATGGACTTTGGTGATGACGTCATATCATAGGCTGGTATCATTCCATCATACGGAGCAGTGAAGTCAATTTGAGAACTGAGAAAGTTATCTAAACTGCTCAAAATTTTGAGCAATGCTACATTTTCTGCCCTAGAATTAGTAACTGATGAACTGACTGCTATGAGAGCTGTAGTACTCCAAAATGGTATGGCTCTCGATTTCACCCTAGTGGCGAAAGGAGGAACTTGTGCTTTAATCCTGGAGGAGTGCTGCACGTTTATTCCTGACAATCAGCACAAAATTGAAAGTCACCTTGAACTGATTCAGAGAATTTCTGAACTTTCAGAGGCCAAAGAGGCTGATAGTTCAACATGGGCTTGGTTAACCAACCTGTTCTCATTTTGGGGAGGTAGTCTGTTGAAACTGATTTTATTAATTGCAGTATTAGCAATTGTTGCTTTTCTTGTCTTATTTCTAATCAAAGCATTGATTTTGAAATTAATGTCTTCAAAAACGGTGAATAAAAAGTTTTATATGCCTGCAGCTATGAATGTAAACGATAAAATGACAAAGTTTTCCAATGATAAAAAGACCAGTAGCATGGTTATGTTAGATTTAGGACAAATGTATGATAGGTTAAATGGTGATGCTTACACAGCATCAAATGGGGGATTTTAGAATATGAACAGCCAAAGCATGTGCTTGAGGAAATTGAGTATTTGATAGTCTGTACACAAAATGTACTGTGAATTATGAACTCTAAATGAACTCTGAACAATGAAGAAAATGCTGAACAACAAGAATTTGCCTAACAGCAGGAAATGTGCCTTTTATGGAAGTGCATCCGATTTTCTCTTTTTGCCTAGAGATATGATGATGTGAATTGTCTTATGTTAACGGGTAAACCTTTGATTGGTTAATTGCCATGTGTAATAATCTAATTGGTTCAGTTTCATATTTTTGTACTGTCAGCACTATTACTAGTACATAAGCTTGTTTATTTCCTTGTTCTGGGAGTCCCTGGTACTTTCCATGAGGCTCCCGCATGTGCATATTTGTAGTTAATAAAAACCACTGAAAGAGAGAAAGAGCTGTATTCTTCATTTACAAAGTAATGTACGACTTAACACTTATATGCCCTTGTGCTGTTTGAAAATTTCGTTCTTTTAAGTTTGATAAAGATGCATTTGAAAGTTTTCATCTTCAAAGCTATAATAGAGAACCAAGGAAAAGGGAGTTAGTAAGGATGTATGAAGATTCTGCAGTGAAGGCAAAAAAGTATCTTGTATCAGAAACAATTATCATTTATGCTGAATAATTAACATTACACTTTGTTAGACGTTAGGATCCTCAAATATATAGAAGAAACAGGAGATACTTATATGAGATGTAGACAAAGGAAATATATCAGTCATGGATGCTAACACCTCAAAATGCATTAACTCAGCATTTTGTAGTACAACCTATAGTCCTACCATCATCTCAGAGAGAAAAAAAATATTAATGTGGTGAAGATGGGAAAACCTCAGTGCTACTTTTTCCAGTTCATAAATCTTTTCATGATGATGCTACAGCTAAAGAAAAAGTAGTCCTACAGAATATTCCAAAAAAAGAATCAAGTTGTACCTATTTAATATTCAAGATATATCAGACTGGTTTTAAAAAAGAAAACAGCAGACATAGTGACTGTAATATGCAAATGATTTCTATGTTTTCAGATTGCTTTGATATTGAAGCTGCTATTTCTTGAAGCTGGAATGCAGCCTGATACTTGAATTACTGTACTTACATTTTCTGTATGTGTGTGTGTGTGTGTGTGTGTGTGTGTGTGTGTGTGTGTGTGTGTATATATATATATATATATATATATATAGAGAGAGAGAGAGAAAGATTATAATCAAATATGTAATTCTAAATATAGTACATCTGTTTGCTGTAGTGTTTCTTGTAATGAAAGGTGGTTGACATGTTAGAATTAATTAAACAAGTTACAGTTGTCAAAGAAAGTTAATACTACACAGTGGCATCTGATTATCCAATATTCGGTAGTTTAAATAAGACATCTGCTGATAGCACAGCTTGTGTTTCAGTCTTTTTCTTCAGCAGCTGCTGACAATATCTGAAATGAAATTGTGTACATATATTACAAGTAATACTGAATGGTACTGACTGTGTGATTCATACTGTGACTGCTGGTGAGCAAAGTTTGTTTGGCTTCTCTTAATTTAGTTATCTTTTTTTTTATTGCTAATGTACTTTTGTTTTATAGTTTTCTGGGGTACATGCTGCATGACATTTGGAGAAAGGGCAGGTGATACTGAGGTGTCATATTAGTTAGATATGACCCAAGTTTACATTACGTCAAGTGGATTACAAATGGGAGAAAAAATGTAAGTGCTTGTCGAGTGATGAATGCTGATTAGATCTAGCAGGGGCCCCAGAGATGTCAGAAGTGAACTACATAACAAGCTGTACTGAGCTTCTGGCGAACTATTTCCTTCTAAGGAGCTGTGTCCTCCCTTTTAGTGATTTCTGGGGTACTGTTTCTACTGTTTTCTTTAGATCTAGTATGAGTTTCAAGAACAGTTTTTTTTAGATCTAGTACGAGTGTCAAGAATGAATCCCAAGTCTGCTAAACAACAGGCTGCAACAATATTATGGAGAGCTAAATCATTCTGGGGAGCTGTGCTCTTCCCTGTTATGCTCTTTTGAAAGTACAGTCTTTTGGGTATTATATCTTGTAGCTATACTGAAATATCTAGCAGTAATTCTGAAGATGGGCTATGGATGAATCTTGTAGTAGACTGCTTTAACTTTCTGGGAAACTACACCTTTCTAGTGAAATATGTCCTTTCACATAGCAACATTTTGACACTTATCCTATTGTTATCCTGATATGTAGTCAGGATGCTAGGCTGTAGAGGCATTGTGGGTGACTATGCATGTTTTGGGATCAGTGCTGTTCCCTGTAGTTCCCTTATGGGGTACTGTATCCCGCAACTCTTCTGCTAGCTCTTTTGCAAACCCTGATGACCTGCTATGCAGGTGGGACCAGGTGACACAAGAGGCAGTCCTAATTTTAGCAATGCCTCATACTGCCTAATATTTATTTTATATGGATTATATGGTGAACAATAACAGCATAAGTTAGTACAAAAAGTTGAATTATTCTTTTGTTAGATGCTAATTTACAATAAGTAAAGTAGTGTCAGTATTCATCTTTACTATATTCTTTTATCATATTTCTTCCATAATCTGAAAATAGCCTCTTCCATCTTGAAACATGAATGAAAAGCAGACAGCAAATGAAAAGGAATCAGTACTCATAGGTTCATAGGTAGGTACTAGGCTATCGGCCTTGGGCCCTATATATGCCTAGTCAAAAAGGTTCCCTGGCTTTCACCACCCAAGAAAATTATTCTAACTCTAACTTTAGTTCATTTTAACTCCAAGCTCAACAGCAACTAAGTTCTATAGAGTTGTCTGGTGGATGAATATCAGGGTGCAAAAGAAAAAACAAAAAAAAAAAAAACAAAAACAAAAGAATTCATAACAGATTTTGCCTTAAAGTTTATTTTCTTGTATCCAAAGATAAATACAGTCTCCACACACAACAGATTCTCTCACCCCTTAAGTTTACACATTGATGACATGAAACTGAGTTGCACAAAAAACATTAACTTTTTCACCTGGGAGAATACATTCTGTGGCTTTTATATGTTCACAGATGTGCTCTCTTCTTGCTTGATTATAGTGAGTTAATGCAAGCAAAATGGTTTCAAATCAATCACCTTGTGAACAGATAGTAAAAGCCAAATTAATTAGTGTACTTTCCAAAAGTTCTTCAAATTTCCCTTACTTTTCTGTTAACAACAATAATTTCAGCAGCAACATGAATGTCATGACACCTAACATTCTGTTTAGAGACAAAATTTACCTTGTTTCTTGTCACCTCAATCGAAAAACAAGAATTATATTAACTCCCCATTTGTTTTGGCCATATTTTCATATAGGTTCATAGGCAAATACTAGGCTATCTGCTCTTGTGTGCCATTTTAAGGCTAACCAATTTGTCTTTCAAAAGTGAGAATCAAACCCTATATCTTGAAACTGCAAGGGAAACACCTTAACCCGTATACCAGTTCTCAACCCACATACTTACAGTATCCCTTATGGGGATTCAAACCCTGCACCAGTTGCACTGTAGAGAAGTGCATACATTATTAGTATGTTGAGCCACTAAGGAAGTTATCATAAGTACCATTAAAGATGTCTAGGTCTAGTAAGGTCAACCTGATCAAAAAAGTATATAAAGAATACATTTTTCTGTATTAACATTAATGTGAAATAAATGTGTCATCAGGCAGTAGAAAACTACTAACACTTGAACTATTTCACAGTTTACTGCAATTGTAGATCACTTAATGTACATGGAAGTCATAAACTAAAGTTCCATGCTTTTCACATCCAAGACATGACAGTATCCTGTATTGAAACACAAACTGAAAGGAGTTATTATGATCACACCACAGAGCACTGATGGAAAAATAATGTGATTTTGCTTTCAACTTGCTTAGAAGGGAGTATCATCATAGCTGTTGGATGCATCTATCAAATGATCTACAGAGACATGTTTTTGTCATATGTATAATGCAGCTTTCAGAAAAGCAAGCCTTATCTGTCATGACTATTAGATTGTTGCTGTACTTTATAAAGGATTGCAATATGAAAGAAATGAATTGTCTCAGTAAAGCAAGCTTATCAAAATGTAGTACCACTCTTTCATTGGTTAAACCAGTAGCAGGATTTAGCATGGCATTTGCTCATGCTTAGCAAAAACAAACACTAGCAATGTTTTTGTCACTTGTGGTTTATCATAATTGTATTTGGTACTTCCTTACTCCTTCTAGAACAATAGCTCTTTTGACTTTTCTGTTGCATGTTTTCTACAGTAATGTGCATTAATTAAATGCCTGTCACTACTTCAGTGGAAAGGAATTTCTGGGATTATGTTTTTGTGAGGCAGTATGTTTAAATATAGGAGATAATGGTCATGAAATGCACTGGAGTGTGTCAATTATTGTAAACTTATTAACGCAATATAGTAATTGCTCTTTTTCTATCTTGATCAGCAGAAGTGAATCACTTTCCACTATGTACAGATTGTTTAAATAATATGACATGCGTAAATAATCCTGAAGGTAAAATTAAACAAAAGCAGTTATTTAATTGTAAATTAGCTGCCAGGAGTTAAACATTTTGATGCTGACACATTTATTTCCCTTGACCAAATGGTTTGAAGAGTGTAAACAGTGAAAAGCTGTTAAGCCTTTATTATTATTAGAAAATTTATGTAACTAATTATGATTTACAACTTAGCTAATATGCATAATGTAATTGCATTACATTACTTAAGAACATAATGTCAAATTAGTAAGGGTAACATTTTCTTACAAAGCAGGCTAAATAAGGAGAGATGAGATGTTGACAACACAAAGGTGAAGGAACAGCTGGAAATAGTTATCTTAGAAAAACATAAAATATCCATATTGCGACGAAACACTAAGGAAGGCTAGATGGATAATGAGATAAAAACCTAACATGAAAATTTATATTCTATTCTACACATACAAGTTAGCTCTTTTCTACACTATTGCATTCATTTTTTGGAGCCCTAACCCCCAAAAAGACAAAGGATATAAACTACACATTGGTGGTACTGCAGTTTGTGCAGTATACTCAACAAGGGACACAAGATGAATGATTAAAATAATCTAATATGTTTACCTTCAAGGAAAAATGTGGTGGCACAGAGAAACCTAAATATAATTTATTAATTCATTATTTTATTCATTTTCCAATTACCAGCTTAAACCAATTCAACATTGTTGGGCATTGAGAAGCTCTCCTAAAACTCATGTGGTAGAATGAATGGGGTGCCAAACCATATAAGGATATAAACACATGCACACAGGCACACACACACAGACACATGTGCACTCAAGCAGACACATTCATGTGTGCACACACAAACGCACATATGTGATCCCACTTATTCATGATACTCACACTTATGTGCACTTAGAAGGATTGCCAGTTCACCTATGGTACATTTTCAGGCTATGAGAGAAAAATAGGCCACCTATCAAACAGTCAGATGTGCACAGGCAGGCTGTGCAGACTGTGCACTGAAACAGTCCAGGTGAGAGCTGAACTGATGAACCAAGCATGATAAGGCAGCAATGCTAATTTCTGCCCCATTGTATCATTTACTAGAAAACCACCTTAACAAGCTAAGCCATGGTGTCTATTTGTTTCTTTCTTTACTTGTTTACTTATGGAATAAAACAATTTTCAAAATCCCTATGAATATGGCACATACATCAGCATGCCTACAGGCTAACAAGTACAAACAGAATTGCAGAGAAGAATGTGCAGACCATTACTGCAGTTACTGATAAGTAAGGTTAACTCAGTCTTAGATTACTGATTCAGAATGGATAATTGTTCAGTATAGGTGATACAGTAATTTAAGACTATAAAGCATAGATCTAATGTACCCAAGACTTATGTATACCATTAGTGAACATTTAGTAAATCCCCTACTTCATGATTTCCACAGCTTGGCACTATGACTCGTTCAGATAATTTGCCGGGTCCAGACTCCATCATACCAGCTACCAACTTACCTTCCTATAAAGGCGTCCGCCATGGATTTACAGCCTAAAGCAGCCACCATGAGGCCTAAACTAGTCACTTTATATCTGAGTAAAACTGCCCATCTGCATTCATAATTCTTCAGCTTCCATACTGTTGGTCAAGTGTAAAGGGACGAGGATTCAACTAGCTGAGTTCAGTTTCTTGAAGCTGAACTCCCTAATCACTATTATTTGTAATAAATCACTGTGGGCACAGTTTCTTGTTGTACTGGGTGGGCTTTTCTCTTTTGTCTACAGTTGTGACTATGAAGTTAATACATTTATGTAAGAAAGTGTAATGGTGCCACAAAAATGGATTTTGCTGTAATTTTAATACGTTGAAACTTTGACCAGTGTCCTTTATCCAAATGAGGCTCCAGGGAATTTTACTTCCACGAAAAATACAGAACCAGTTTGTTGCTGTGAATTTACATCTTTATTAGTCCATCCTTCCTAAGTGTGAAGGTACTGTAAGATTAAATATTCGCATAGCTGTCAGTTTGGTATGAAGAGCAGCGCATCCATGTGCTCTGACCTCAGAGTCCTAACTAACTGTATACTCTTTAGTTGTCTCCCTACCAGCATGAACCACAAAAGGGAGAAGAACCAAACCAAAAGAAATGAACTCCAGGCAAGGCAGAATCCAAGGTGTAAAAATATTTAATCCAAAAGTAGAAATTCCAAAAAGTACAACCAGGACACAGCAATTAAGATGAGCGAGCTTTCACTCCACTATTGCAGAGCTTCTTCAGAACCATTAAGACAACATTTACATCCTTTATATAATAAACTGGAAAATTAACTAATTGATTGAATTAGTTACCTTAAAGGAATATACTGTATATTTACAAAAATGTGTGTGTTCATAATGTATAATCCTTACTAAACTTAATTGCTGTGTCCTGTTGTACTTTTTGGAATTTCTACTTTTGGATTAAATATGTTTACACCTTGGATTCTGCCTTGCCTGGAGTTTGTTTCCCTACCAGTATGAAAATGTTTTCAAAAGTTAGTCTGTTAGTCATTCTAATTAGTAAGGTTGCAGAGTGGAACTTCTGGGAAAAAATGGTTATATCAATAAATCCACGATTAAGGGTGACAGTTGAACAAAACAAGTGTGATCTGAATTTCTAATGGCTGCTAATGCATTTGGAAGATTATTATATGCCACACATTACAGTGAGCAGTCCCAGGCTGACAAAACTTGTTTCCCATTCATCTACATCATGGGACTAAGATGACACCTTCTAGCAAACAGATATGCAAATAAAATACTTTGCCAAGAAGTCTAGTTATGGAAAATACAATAAATACATCATTATGTAAAGGATTATAGAATAATGGAAAACCTTACTGTCAAAAATGAGAATGTGCATAGAAAGAAAAGCAGTGAAGTAATGCAAGTGATGGCCCAGCCATATGGTACAGATGGTTAAAGCCCTGACTGTAACCCAGAAAGTCCAAGTTTGACTAGAGGCTGAAGTGATGGAAGTACCATATCGGGATTATGGAAGTGAGTGGCTGGGCAGTATCTGGACCTGTTGGTATACTAACACTTCATATGTCCATAGGTTAGTACTACGCTAACTGCCTTTATGGGCCATTTTAAGCCTAACCAATTACCCCATGTCAGAATCAAATCTTGCAACTTGTGTTTCTAAGGTAAGCACCTTAACCATTATGCCAATGGTTGTAATGCCAACAGCATTTCAGGGCAATGAAATATGTGCTTACTGAAAAAAAGCAAGGTATACCTGGCACTCGGCATACCCATAGTGTACATGTACTATGTCCCAATTTGCTAGACATCCCTTTTGGCCACTACAGAGAGAGGTGGTTAGGGCCAGAGATGACACAATGATAGCTGTCTGGATGAGGCTTTTGTGGCTTGCTA
Organism: Protopterus annectens; assembly: GCF_019279795.1. Classification (NCBI taxonomy): domain Eukaryota; kingdom Metazoa; phylum Chordata; order Ceratodontiformes; family Protopteridae; genus Protopterus; species Protopterus annectens. The sequence continues at coordinate 1,060,023,587 of NC_056729.1, forward strand.
TTGACTTCAAGAGGAATGAATGAGCTAAATATGTCTCAGCCCATGTAAGGAATAGATTGGATAACTGTTTGTATGTATCAAACAAAAACAGTATTGTAAGTGTGACATCTGGCTATTAACCCCTTGGACTGTCAACAATAATTACTTACTGTACTTATTTCCTTGTTTCACTTGAAAGAAAGTTACTGTTTGTCATTTTTGCATTTAGTTACTTGTAACACATTGTACTCAAGTTACCTGGCACTTGCTCACTAAAGCAATTATATAAGTCAGCACTAAAAATTAAAAGCACTACACCCTCACTCCCCACTGGCCCTTGTTTTCAATTATTAAGGAATTCCCAATATTATTCTAGCATGTCCAAAGGTCAGTTGTCAATGTTATAACTGCCTCATGTACACAGACAACCCTCTCCTCCTCCCACATAACACAAATACTTGTGAGAGATGCAGCTATTTAGCCAAACTGGAGGCTGAGCTCTTTCAACTCAGGACTGGCAAGACCAGACAGGAGGAGAAGGCAACTACACACACCACAAAACCAGCCTCACATAATGCTACCACACCACTAAATCAAACACATAAACACACAAAGACATACTCGGAGGCTCTGAGTAAAAATTTACCTAAACAGCAGAGGCCTCCAAAGCAGACACCCAAACAACTGCTACCTCAAGACACCCCAGAAACAACACATAAACCACAAAAGCAGTGTGCAAAGCAGTCACAGCCCTTAAGGCCAAATACAACACCAAACATACTTGTCATAGGTGACTCCATAGTCAGACACACTGATGTCCCACTCACCAGGCTGAACAAGGAGAGGGTCACAGTAAGCTGCCTATCGGGCGCTAGAATCTGCCGCATAACACAAGCACTTGGGTCACTCCACGTCAAGTACAAATATGACACAGTCATTGTCCATGCTGGTGTGAACGACCTGAGACATACCTCCCTGGACTACATGAAAAGAGACATAGAGGAGCTCTCTGATTATGTAGCCCAGGCAGGTATGACCCTGACTCTGAGCAGTATCGTTCCTTCACCAAGAATGATGCCACAATATAGAGACAAGATGATCAGCTTTAACAATTGGCTTAATGTCTGGTGTCATTCAAAGGGGATCCAGTGTCTGCCTGGGATGACATGCTTGACAAGCCATGGTGCTTCGCAAGGGACGGCTTGCATCTGTCACCCCTGGGATTCCGGATATTGGCTAAGGCTCTTGCCACCCCCATAGTGCCTTTTTTAGGCAAGGCTCAAATTCTAAACCTACCACCCTAGAAAACAAAAATGGGAAGAAACTGAGGGTAATGCTGCTCAATGTCAGAAGTCTGAATCTCAAAATGCATGCACTCGAGGCCCTTCTCAGTATGGAGAACATCGATGTCTGTGCTGTAACTGAAACCTGGTTCAAGGCTCCTGAGAGCACCCCGGCACTATTAGGTTTTACCTCATATCATGCGTTCGGACCCAAAACCGGACCTCACCACAAAAGGAGGGTGTATCCATATTCATAAAGGATACCCACACCTCCAGGTTGGTGGCAACGCATGAAGCTTGGAAACCATCCAGGTGCAACTAACCATAGGCAAAACTGCTCTACAAATTGTAGCATGCTACAGGCCACCCTCTCAAACTCAGGAACCCCACACAGCCTTCCTGAAGACACTGGAGGGTATAAATGTATCTCCAAACACCATCATATTGGGTGACTTCAACTACCTGAATATAGACTGGGAACATTACTCAAGCCCTAACTTTCTAGCCCTACGGTTCCTGGAGTTCATAAATTCAAATGCCATGGAACAGCTAGTCACTGTTCCCACGAGAGGAGAACATATACTAGATCTCATTATCACAAACATGGGGACAAAATGCTCCACACCGGAAGTATATCCCTCATTGGTGAGATCTGATCATAAACTAGTCTCAGTGGAAATCCACGGCCCGCCGCCACCCCAAACAAAAAAGGCCACACTGAAGAACTTCTCTAAAGCAAACGTCACACTACTCAAGACTGGTGTGGTATCCTTCAAGGCCCCTGAGCCAGTGGAAACCACAACCCAAGCTGTGGAAGCCCTTACAAATGCCTTCTATGAACACCTCCAGGACTGCATGGATCAGGCAATCCCAAATAAAACCAAGACTCTTTCCACAAAGGGCAAATGTCCAGTCTGGTGGACCCCAGCCATTAACAAACTTTACAATAAGAGGAGAAAGCTATTACATGATAGAACAAAATCCATAAAAGGGAAGTCACCCCTGATCATTATTAGTAAAAAAATACGAGCACTCATAAAATCAACTAAGGCCAATTTTGAGAAAAAAATTGCCATGGATTCATAGGACAATCATAAGGCCTTTTTCAGCTATGTTAGGAACCTGGGTGGAAACTCCCAGATATGCTCAGAATTAGTCCAAAATGATACAAAAATCACTGAACCCACAGACATTGCCAACATACTGGCAGACAGTTTCAGTGCAAACCACCCCCCCTCTCCCCCCCTAAAAGAGAGATAACTATCCCAGCGGTGTGCAGCCTCCCAGACATCTCAAATGAGCAGGTGAAAGCTGCTCTCTCTAAAGCTAAAAACACAGCATCAATGGGACCGGATGGTGTCCCCGGCTGTGTGCTACACGAGCTAAATGAGGAATTAAACCCGCACATAAGGCAGCTGTTTAATCTCAGCCTTACCACAGGATACATGCCCAAGGAGTGGCGTACGGCAACTGTGGTCCCACTCCACAAAGGCGGTGCCTCTACGGACCCTGGTAATTACCGCCCCATAAGCTTAACAAGTCTAGTCTGCAAAGCTATAGGGAGGATCATAATGGAGCTCATAAACAAAGATATAGGGGACTTGCAGACATTGGACCCGACCCAGTTTGGCTTCGTCAAGGGAAGATCATGCCTTTTGAACTTGGTCGACTTCTTCGAAACAGTCACCAAGGCCATTGATGAGGGAAAGGCAGTCCATACAGCCTACCTTGACCTTGCAAGGCTTTCGACACAATACCCCACTCGGGTATTGTAGAAAAACTACCAGCTTAAATGTAAACCCATATGTCACAAGATGGGTTGCAAACTGGCTTAAGGACAGAACCCTTAACAAGCTAAGCCATGGTGTCTGTTTCTTTCTTTACTTGTTTACTTATGGAATAAAACAATTTTCAAAATCCCTATGAATATGGCACATACATCAGCATGCCTACAGGCTAACAAGTACAAACAGAATTGCAGAGAAGAATGTGCAGACCATTACTGCAGTTACTGATAAGTAAGGTTAACTCAGTCTTAGATTACTGATTCAGAATGGATAATTGTTCAGTATAGGTGATACAGTAATTTAAGACTATAAAGCATAGATCTAATGTACCCAAGACTTATGTATACCATTAGTGAACATTTAGTAAATCCCCTACTTCATGATTTCCACAGCTTGGCACTATGACTCGTTCAGATAATTTGCCGGGTCCAGACTCCATCATAATAGCTACCAACTTACCTTCCTATAAAGGCTTCCACCATGGATTTACAGCCTAAAGCAGCCACCATAAGGCCTAAACTAGTCACTTTATACCTGAGTAAAACTGCCCATCTGCATTCATAATTCTTCAGCTTCCATACTGTTGGTCAAGTTTAAAGGGATGAGGATTCAACTAGCTGAGTTCAGTTTCTTGAAGCTGAACTCCCTAATCACTATTATTTGTAGTAAATCACTGTGGGCACAGTTTCTTGTTGTACTGGGTGGGCTTTTCTCTTTTGTCTACAGTTGTGACTATGAAGTTAATACATTTATGTAAGAAAGTGTAATGGTGCCACAAAAAATGGATTTTGCTGTAATTTTAATAAGTTGAAACTTTGACCAGTGTCCTTTATCCAAATGAGGCTCCAGGGAATTTTACTTCCATGAAAAATACAGAACCAGTTTGTTGCTGTGAATTTACATCTTTATTAGTCCATCCTTCCTAAGTGTGAAGGTACTGTAAGATTAAACATTCGCATAGCTGTCAGTTTGGTATGAAGAGCAGCACATCCATGTGCCCCGAGCTCAGAGTCCTAACTAATTGTATACTCTTTAGTTGTCTCCCTACCAGCATGAACTACAAAAGGGAGAAGAACCAAACCAAAAGAAATGAACTCCAGGCAAGGCAGAATCCAAGGTGTAAAAATATTTAATCCAAAAGTAGAAATTCCAAAAAGTACAACCAGGACACAGCAATTAAGATGAGCGAGCTTTCACTCCACTATTGCAGAGCTTCTTCAGAACCATTAAGACAACATTTACATCCTTTATATAATAAACTGGAAAATTAATTAATTGATTGAATTAGTTACCTTAAAGGAATATACTGTATATTTACAAAAATGTGTGTGTTCATCATGTATAATCCTTACTAAACTTAATTGCTGTGTCCTGTTGTACTTTTTGGAATTTCTACTATTCTGCCTGGAGTTTGTTTCCCTACCAGCATGAAAATGTTTTCAAAAGTTAGTCTGTTAGTCAGTCTAATTAGTAAGGTTGCAGAGTGGAACTTCTGGGAAAAAATGGTTATATCAATAAATCCATGATTAAGGGTGACAGTTGAACAAAACAAGTGTGATCTGAATTTCTAATGGCTGCTAATGCATTTGGAAGATTATTATGTGCCACACATTACAGTGAACAGTCCCAGGTTGACAAAAATTGTTTCCCATTCATCTACATCATGGGACTAAGATAACACCTTCTAGCAAACAGATATGCAAATAAAATACTTTGCCAAGAAGTCTAGTTACGGAAAATACAATAAATACATCATTATGTAAAGGATTATAGAATAATGGAAAACCTTACTGTCAAAAATGAGAATGTGCATAGAAAGAAAAGCAGTGAAGTAATGCAAGTGATGGCCCAGCCATATGGTACAGATGGTTAAAGCCCTGACTGTAACCCAGAAAGTCCAAGTTTGACTAGAGGCTAAAGTGATGGAAGTACCATATCGGGATTATGGAAGTGAGTGGCTGGGCAGTATCTGGACCTGTTGGTATACTAACACTTCATAGGTCCATAGGTTAGTACTAGGCTAACTGCCTTTATGGGCCATTTTAAGCCTAACCAATTACCCCATGTCAGAATCAAATCTTGCAACTTGTGTTTCTAAGGTAAGCACCTTAACCATTATGACAACCTCCCACAGGGTGGTTGTAATGCCAACAGCATTTCAGGGCAATGAAAGATGTGCTTAATGAAAAAAAGCAAGGTATACCTGGCACTCGGCATACCCATAGTGTACATGTACTATGTCCCAATTTGCTAGACATCCCTTTTGGCCACTACACAGAGAGGTGGTTAGGGCCAGAGATGACACAATGATAGCTGTCTGGATGAAGCTTTTGTGGCTTGCTATTGACTTCAAGAGGAATGAATGAGCTAAATATGTCTCAGCCCATGGAAGGAATAGATGGGACAACTATTTGTATGTATCAAACAAAAACAGTATTGTAAGTGTGACATCTGGCTATTAACCCCTTGGACTGTCAACAATAATGTGACATTCCCCACTATCCTGGGTCAGTAACTAAGAAGGTTCAATCCTCACAACTAACTCCACTGTGAGACTGTCACTTAAACAGAAGTAATATTTCACAATTTCCCCTATGAGCACAACAGGAACATGCTCTATAACCTGGGACTGGACTGTGTACTTCTATCCACCCTTAATGTAACTTCTTATTACACACTTCAGAGTAATATGTCCCAGTTTAAGATCTCTGATCCACTCCCACTTAAATACATTAAATCTCAACCATCTAAACACTTCTGGAAAAGCCTGACATAGATTTCCAGTTGTGCCCCTTTCCCAAAATACAGTAACACACTGCCACCAATCAGAGAGCCTACATGCCCTTTTAAAGGTGTGTCCACTTATGAAAATTAGATATTAAAACAAAAGCTAGCAAATGACCTAAAGCAGCCAGTCTTTCAGAGTGGCCCAGGAAGTTATCAAAGCAGGTATTAGCACTCTCAAATCACTAAAAAACACTGACTGACCAGCACAATGCAAGTTAATAAAAATATTTAATAATGAGAAAAATGATTAAAAATATAAAACAGTAATTTCCAATAAACAAACAGAACTCAATCACAAGGAAAATGAAACCAGTACTGTAGGATAGAAAATCAACATTTAGAAAAACTCTGATTAGTTATAAATTCCTATCTGACTAAATAATACTGTCCCTGATCTAAACTAAATTATTACAACAAAGCAAAGGCAGGCTTAGAGTTATTGGTGAGTCCTTTTGTGTATCCACTGCACAGTACAACTACTGACAACTGTAATGGCAACTATAACTGGCTGTTAACTGACAACTACTGTAACTGATTTAAACTATCTTTAGCAGGCTCTTTTACAGACTAGCGTAACTGTCACAACTGTTTCAGTTCTAATTTTTCATTTCATATTTTGAAAATCAACCAACAGCTGTTTCCTAAAGTTACTTCCTGTCTTTCAGCCTCTGACAGTAACACAGAGCAACTGTCAACATTCTGATGACATAATCTGCAGATCAGCTGATTCTGAGACAGTCTGCATTTAGAATCTTCTTCACAAATATGCGCAGTTAGAAATGTAAAGGAACATTGTTCAAGTCTTTAAAACATTATGTACAGATTATAAATCAACATGTAAGAACTTATTTACAATATTATGGCTAGTCATGCTGACATATAATACACAGGTTAATCTGAACTCATGCCCAGAACTTCAGCCAGACATGTTAGCACATAAGACAGTGTGCAATTTATTCACAGTAAGATTCAGAGTTTCATCCAAAATGTATATCACATGAACGGTCTGAGGTTAAAAAAAAAAGATAAAAAAATACAACCTTGTTTGATAGACCAGAGTACTTCTTATACAAAATTTGTAATCACAAATCCATAACCAAGCTAAATAAGACAATTTCTCCATATTCAGACATTTGCACAACCACAATATACAATCATATTGTGACAATAGAAATTCAGTAAAGTAGAAGACAGCATGATGACTCAGGCTTAATCATGTAAGATGTCAACTTTGTAGAATAATGAACAAAAAGCATGAACACTCTGTGATCACTGAAAACCACACCACATTTATTTAGAACAAGTACACAAGTCTTTCATCTGTAATGATTAGACTTCTTCAAATAACAGAAAAGAAGTGATACACTGCTATTTAAAAACATGTAAAATCACTGGTTGGAGAGACAGAAAGGCAAACAACATGCCCAGAGAGGGCCTTGGCTGGGCCAGAATCGCAACAACAACCAGTCCCCCAATTCACCATGGGGGAATGATCTGGGGTACCAAGGAGGAAAGGATGGAAGAGATGACCCAAGGCACCGATGTTTTTGAAGGCCTTGAATGTTGTGTAGTAACTAATTGTACAGGTGATTTTAATGTGTTCAACTACATTTCTTTCTAAATTCAACAATCACATTCTGGATTCTTATCAAAAGGTTTCTCTTTTGTTATTGGAAGGAGAACCCACCTGGCAGAGACTTTCATGGATTTGAAATTATACACAAGACAACTGAATCTAAAGTTGTTGTGGTAACAATTTAAATTTGAACAATGACCATTTAAAAACTGGCTAGCATTTGTAAACAACCCCTTTACCCCACATTAAACATTTTTAAAAATATATGTGAATTGGACCTTAGGTCTAGCATACCTAATAGAGATGGACCAAGTTTTTCTAACATCACTGGGAATCAGCTGGATATAATAAATGAATTTATGTTAGCTAACATCCAAGTAATGAATCCAGCCAAACAGGGTGGGGTAGTCCTAATGGACCATATACAATATGTGGAAAAAAATGTATGGAGTGCTATTTGATGACACTTACACACAAGTGTCAAAGAATGAGGTTAATATTGCCTATAACAAGATACACTCAGCTTTATATGCTATGTTAACATAGGGACAAACTGATGTTAAGGAACACCATTTTTTGTCCATTAAAAACCCTATGATACCAACAATATTTGACATACCAAAGGTTCATAAGGATAAGAGAAACCCACCTATGGGACCTATCTCAGATGCCAGATGTTCCATTACTTCTTCCGTGAAATTTCTAGACCATCATTTAAAGAAGTAGATGCTGAATATTGACTACTTATGTAAAGATTTTTGGCATTTTTTGGAAAAATCCAATAACCTTACTTTTGATGAGTCCATGTTTTTTCTGATGATAGATGTCAGGGACCTCTATACAGTTATTCCACATGACATAGGGCTTACATGTTTTACTGAATTCTTACACAATTTTACTGAACTATCCCAAAAAAGAGTTAATCTATACATTCAAATGTTGGACATAGTCTTGCATAACAATTTTATAGTATTTGAGAACTAGTTTTTCCTACAACATAAGGGTGTAGCCATAGGCTCAGCCTTTGGGTCCCTTTATGCCAACATGGTGATGGTAGAATGGGAGACAAAAATGCATTTTTAGCAGTGCCTTCAAGGATTCCTGGTACCTCTATATGAGGTTCCCAAATGATATATTTATTGTTTGGCAGGATGGTGTAGATATGATTTATGAGTTTATATATCTAACATCTTTTTTTCTCTTTCTCTCTAGCACATATTGAATGTTGTTTAGTATCTAACTGTATGTGTTCCTTAGTCCATGACTGTTAAACAACTATTTCTCTGACAGATTATGGTTCTGCTTTTTTGGCTTTATTATTGTTAAATTCATACAAATGTACAACGTTGTACCTATTTTATGTTGCTTATTATGTTTTATTCTTAATGATTGTTTTAATTCTTGTAATTCTTGTAATTGGAGCTTTTCTCCCCGGGCCTCTACTGAAAATGGATATTTGTCCAGCTAGACTAGCCCGGTCACCAAATGTAAAATAAAAAATAAAATAAATAAATAAATAAATAAATATAATTCATTAATTAGACCACTGATTTCCTACAATTTAAATACAACGTAGATGATACTATTTCATATCTGGATATAAATGTATTGATAGATAGGACAAAAAAAACATAACAGTTAAGATCTTTAGAAAATCCACTTACTCAAATTCTTTCCTTGATTATTTCAGCTCCCACCCCACCAAACAAAAAAGCTGTCACTAAGGGTCAGTTTGTCAGAGTGGCATGTATGGTTAAACTTTCTGATGATTTTGTTGAAGAATGGGAGACACTTCAAAATATGTTCTTGAAGGAGGGTTATCCCAAGACCTTTATTAATAAGTCTATGAATTAGGTGACTTGTAAGAGGAGGTCCAATTTGTACCGTCCTATTTTGTTGGACTGTAGAGGACAGAATAAGTATGTAACTGTGTTTTCTGACAATAAGGACCCTGAGGCAACTGGTAATGAAATTATGTATACCTGTAGTTTTATTACCACCTTTTCAATGGACTCTGAATTCATTAGGTGGGTGTTGAATAAAAATTGGGCATTAGTATATGACAACACAGACTTAATTAAGAACTTTTCTAAAGATTCCTGGAATTCATCATTTCCAATGCCCTGGACCAGCTCATTATTATCCCCACTAGAGGAAGCAACATTCTTGACCTGGTTATTACTAACATGGGCAACCGTTACTCTACATCAATAGTCAATTCCTCCCTGGTTAGATCCAACTACAAAAATACCTCTCAACCTGGAATCATCAAACATCTGGACAAGGCCCATGAAAAATAGATAACAAATCTGTACACTGATTAATGTAAAATTTGCATACATAATTACATAACCCCGCCCACTCCAATGGAATTGCGGGATAACAACGTTCAAACACAAGCTGAAGAACAGGCAACCAAAATATGGCACCAGAGTCCCCCTGCAGCCATTCCAATGTCCCATTACCTGGCTATTTCACCCCATTTACCATAAATACTAATGTGTGCATACTGCTTTACTTCTACAATGATTATATGGATTTTATTTTTACATTTTATAGCACAATGCACAAACACAAATAGGTATCTGCTAAACAAAGCAATACTGTCTCACAATGAAAATAGACCTGGCATTAAAACTTCTCTGCCTTGAAACTCAACTCACATTCATTGAAACAGCATTGAAACCCACACCACATCCAAAGAAAATGCATCTGGCCAGTGCTGGATAAAGATTATCTTTGGGCTCTTTTCAAATCATAGACTCCTAGCACACAAAATAAACATACATGCCTTTTTTGATACACCTTCCTGACTTTATTAAATTATATTCCTTGTATAATACAGCACACTTGTTAGACTTAAGTTAGAGCACACTTTAAATTTATAGTTTGAACATTTTTCCAGTAGGCAATGAAACAAAATGCATGAACCAATAACAAAACTTCCCAATTAAGAACATTTCCATCATAAAAGTGTAAATATATAAATAGAATGACAGTAGTGTAAGCCATAGGCATCTTGCATAGTTTCTTGCACTTATTTTCAATTTCATTTTTTTTCTGGGGGGGGGCAAAAGGGCAAAAACCAGAGACACATTTTAATCATTGCTTGTCTTGTATAATTTTGGAAAGTTGCTAGAATAAAACCTGTTACCACCATGCATTTCACTGCCAAGTCTGGAACCCAGGAACCTGTGCACTACAATCCGAACAACATACCCCTATGCCAAATCATCAGCTTTTTGAACGACAGTTGGACTGAAACTTAAATGGCTATTTAGTGAATTCAGTTCTCACTTCTCACTATAGCTCTCAACCTCTTAGCACAAAAAAACCCAGACAAAGCCAATAACTGGGGAACTGAAGGATCAAATTGGTAAACAACAAATATAGCAACAACGAAACCCAAAGGATAGACCATGGCAGAGTATGAATAAAATCTTTAAAAACCTAAACAGCAGTATTTTATTTATTTATTTATTTATTTCCAGTTTGATGACCGGGAGGTCTACTGGGCTCAAAGAGCCCATTTTCAGTTGAGGCCCGGGGAGAAAAGCTCCAATAATACATAGTACAAGCTCAATAATATGAAGTACAATACATAGTGGAAATAGAAACAAACTAAGCAAATTTTACATAAAAAGTAGCAAAAACTAAACAAAAGTTAAACAGCAGCTTAGAGAAAGATGTAAAGCATAGTTATATGTTTAGTGGTTGAGAACAAGTAGTACAAGGTTAAATTAATACAGAGGTTTGAATCATCTGAGAATGATATAGAAGTAACATTTGCATGGATGAGTTCTTTATGCATGAACATTAGCATAAGTTAAATTAAGACAGAGGTTTAAATCCTCTGAGAGTGGTATAGAGGTAACATTAGCATGAAGGCAGTACATAGGATTAATCAGTAGTGTGTAAGGAAGAACAAATTTTGTGTGCAATAATGTATTTAAGTGTTAAGCAGATTAGGTAGGTGGAGTGAAATTGCATTTCCATTTTTGGGAGAGGTAAGAATGTAGCTGGTTTTTGAAGTGTTCAGAGTTCTCAGAAATCCTTAGAGATAGAGAGAGAGAATTCCATTTTTTGGTGATGGAAAAGGATAGGAGAAGCTGACCTGCGGGATGGTTTGGCTTATAAACAGAGATTAGATTTTTGTGGGTAGATCTTAGAGTTCTGTTTGGGGTGTATAATGTTAAGATGTTTGTTAGTGCTGGACATATAGTTGGTTTGAAAATAAGCTTGTGAGTGGTGATGAGTTGGAGGTAGTCAAGGTAGTTTGGAAGTTCTAGCCATTGCAGCTGGTGGAGAGGTTTACAGTGGTGAGTGGAGTATTTGGAAGTGGTGGCAAACTTTGAGATTTTATTATAACAGGATTCTAGTTTAGAAGAGATGGAGGAAGACAGGTTGGTTAGTAGGGGAGCACCATACATTAGTGAAGGCAGTAAGAAGGTAGTGGCGAGGGTCTGTCTTGTTGAGGGGAAGAGGAAGTGGGACTTTCTGTACAGTATGCCAAGTTTCTGATTTTCTTTTAATATTTAGCTGAATATGGGTATCTAATTTTAGGTGTTCCTCAATAGTAACTCCATGAAATTTAGCAAACAACTTCTATAATGGAGTTGGCATGGCTTGTAATCTTGAAAGAGGTTTTGTCTAGGAGGGAGAGATTTTGAGGGAGAGAATAGAAGGATCTTTGATTTGTTGGCATTCAAAGAGAGGTGATTTTGGAGCATCCAGTTCTTAGTAGTTGAGAAGGCAGTTTGAGTTTTTGTTTGGAGCTCAGGGAGGTTTGATGCAGAGCAAACTAAAGTTGAGTCATCTGCATATTGTACTATCTTAGTGTTAGGAATGGTTGCATGGAAATCATTAATGAAGATATTGAAGATATTGAAGAGCATAGGGCCAAGAATGGATCCCTGGGGTACCCCAGTTGCAGTGGGAAGGAAGGCTGAGGTGCCAGTCTTCCATTTTACTGCCTGAGATCTGTCAGAGATCTGTCAGAGAGGTAGCTGCTGAACCAGGTAATGGTGTTTTGTGAGTGGTTAAGATTGGAAAGGTGGTGAAGAAGGTGGTATGGGAGACTGTGTTGAAAGCCTTGGAGAGGTCAAGGAGGACTGTGGATATAAGTTTTCCAGAGTCATGGGCATGGTTTACGATGTCTAGAAAAGAGAGAAGAGCTGTTATTGTACTATGGCCAGGACGGAACCCATGTTGTGTTGGGGTGAGGAGTTGGTTATGTGTAATGAATTGCATAAGCTGGAGGTGGATGCATTTCTCAAGAATTTTTGAAACAGGGGAGAGAATCGCTATAGTTCGGAAGTTGGAGATATTATTTTTGCCTCCTTTATGGAGGGATAGGATAAAGGCTGCACGCCACAGTTTGGGGACATATGATTCTTGTATGGATCTGTTGATGAGTATGCTAATGAGGATGGTGATGCTGTCTGCTGCAATACCTAGAAAGAGTGAGGGTATATTGTCAGGGGCATTGGAGCAAGGCTTAAGCTTAGAGAGAAGTTTTTTTTTATATATGAAGTGGGGATGGGTTTGAGATGGAATATGGGAGGAGAGTTTGGGGTGGAAGGTTGGGCAGAGGGTTTGAGTTGGGAGGAGGTGTTGTTGTTTGGGAATGTTTTAGTGAGTTCTGCTATAGAGTTAGTAAAGAAGGAGTTGAACAGAGTAGCTATTTCTGGGACAGATTTACTAATGTCAGGGCAAGGGTTGTTTTTAGTGCCTGGGTTGAGAAGTGAGCTGATGGATTTCCAAAATTCAGAAAAATGCAACCCCAAAACAGGGCAATGCGCCAAATAAAACAAGGACAGCTACCACAGCAACAACTGCCAAAAACGCTCAGGACCAGCAAAAACCATGAAGAATGTAATTTATTTTCCACACAACCACCGACTAAGCACTTTCACCTAAAAAGGCATCATCAGACTTTTTGCTGGTCCTGAGCGTTTTTGGCAGTTGTTGCTGTGGATTTCCAGAATTGTTTGGGGTTCGAGGCATAGTTAGACTGGAGTTTGATATAGTATGTTTTTATGTCTTATATAATACATTTTTTGGCTAAGTTGCGGAGTTGTTTATATTTAAGAAGGGTGTCAGGGTACCTATTACGATGGTAGAGTTTCCAGGTTTTGTCCCTTTGTTGCATGAGTGTTTTGGTAACTTTACTAAGCCAAGGGGTGGAATTGCTTTTTATATGTTTTATCCTTGGAGGAGCTTGGGAGTTAAGAGTGTCTAAGAAGGTTGAGTTGTAGAATTCGACAGCACTGTCCAGAGGTAGAGTTTTTAGAGTGTCCCAATTTATCAAGTTTGAGAGAATTGGAAAAGGTTGTAGGGTTAAAGTTATTGAGATTCCGAGTATGGATATATTGGTGTAGATGAGGAGAGGAGGAGTTTGCTCTATGGATGAAGGCTGGTAAGTGATCACTGATGGAGTCTGGTAAGGGAGATTTTGTTTGGGTTGGAGACAAGGATCATACTGTATTGGTTCGGGTTTTCAAGTGTTACCGGTGCCAGTCAGACTGAAAGCCTTACAGTTGAGGGAGAAGATAGACAGCCAGAGCAGGAAGAGGAGAAAGACAGAAGTCTGAAGGATACATTGGTGGTGAATATCTCTGGTATTGAGTTAAGTAGTGAACAGATGACTGTGTTAAATAAAGCCTTGACATTCATTCCCACACAACTCCCTAGACTAAGTGAGGTTGTGAAGGATTTACGGCTGTTTGAGAGAAATTTTATGCTGAAGTGCATGTTTGGAACTGGAGGGGAAGATGTAAACAATGCAATGAGGCTTAGGAAGCTGAGTGTATTTGTTCCTGCCCTGTATCCTGTTGTAGATACCTTCATTCGAACTTGTGAAGGTGAGATAGTGAAAGTTGTTCATGAGCAGAAGAGGAGGGACTTTTACAATCTAACCAGAGATGAATATAAAGCTCTTGAAGAACTTAAGAGTAGGGATGATATTATCATCAGATCAGCAGATAAAGGGGGTGCGGTTGTGATCTTGGTGAGTACCAAATATGAAGAGAAGATGAGATGTATGCTTAATGTTCCAGATACCCACACAGAATCAAAAATGTGTAAAGTTAATAAGATCATTGTAAATGTGAATGATAGAGTTGAGGAGCTCTTTAAGTCATGGGTGATTATGGAGGAGACATATAATTTTGTGAAGACAATGAATCCTGTTATACCCGTGATCAAAGGATTACTGAAGGTGCATAAAAATAGAATGGATCCACCATTAAGGCCGAAAGTCTCTGGTAGAGGCTGGGTGACTGAGTGTATGTCATTATAGGTTGAGAGGCATCTGTATCCTGCAATAGAGTTTGCACCAGCAGTATTAAAGGACCCCCTCAATTTCTGACTTCTTTATACTCACAAATGTCTGATCAGCAGCCACTTGGGCATTAGATCTTGGTTATGCTTGATGTTAATAATCTATTTACAGTTATACCCAATGATGTGGGAATTAAAGCAGGTAGTGACATCTTGACTGGGAAGAATGTATGTGGTCCCAATGAGACTGCACAGAGTTGCAGTTTTCTTGATCTTATTCTGCACAACAATGTGTTTATGTTTGGTATGAAGTATTATTTACAGAAATGGCATGTAGCCATGGGATGACATGCACCAACACTTATGCCAACTTGGTGTTGGTGCAGTGGGAGGAGTGCTGTGTCCTTGGTCCCCATAATACCTGTTGATGACCTCTTTATTGTTTGAAAGGGGTCAGAAGAACAGCTGGTGGATTTTGTAGCTTATTTACAACAGAGCACTAGTTATTTGACCTTTTCTGTCAACTATTCCACCACCTCAATAGCCTTCCTTGATGTGGAATTATTTATGGATGCACGAGGGTTTCTGCAGACCAGGACCTATAGAAAGGATTGCTGGAAGAACACCTATTTAGAGAGGGGGACTATGCACCCCCAACATGTCTTTAACAATGTTATGAAAGGGCAAATTATGCATGCCTCCAGACTGTGTACCCAAGATGATGTGTATGATAGAGAGACTGAGTTTCTGCTGTCATGCTTTGAGGAGAGAGGTTACTCACAGGGAGCTATAAGGATGGCAAACAGGGAACATCATGGGTGGAGGCACACCTCTGCAAGCCCTTGGTTTGGTGGTGGTGGAGCTGGAAATCCTACTTCTGAGTTAGCCTCTAGAACTAGAAAGCATATTGACATTGTGAAGAATAGAGGGTACCCAAGGTTGACTACTGGTTATAATAGTGATGTGAACAAAATTAAGAGGATTATACATGAGAATTGGAAGATTCTACATTTGGATGATGGTATTAATGAGGTGTTAGGTTTGGCTCCTGTTTTTGGGTTCAGAAATGTACCTAATCTAAAGAGACTGCTCTGTACAGACTCTTTGGGATGTACTTCTAGGCAGCATGGTTTGGGAAAGCAATGGTTAGGAACAATTCCATGTGGACACTGTAAAGACTGCCTCTTTACAGACAGGTCTAATAAATTTCAACATTCTGTCACAGGACGTGTGTATTGTTTGAAAGGTTTTGCCAGCTGTACTACCAGGAACCTGGTCTATTTAGCGAAGTGCCAGGATTGCGACTCATTTTATGTTGGCAAAACCAACATAATGTTGAAGGAGAGGGTCCTACAACATTGCAGAGATATAAGGACTGATGGTGAGTATAATGCACTGGTACAGCATGTTAATAAAAATTTGAGACATACTTTTAAATTTATGGTCCTGCAGTTATGTGCTTTAACCAGAAGAGGGGGCGATATTTCCCTCAAAACACAACAGGTTGAAGTAAACTGGACTGGAGATCTGTAGGCAGATAGAGAGCCAGGGCTTAATAGTGTTTTACTACTAAAGGCTGTTGTAACAGGGCGTAGACCCTGGAAATTGAATTGATTGATCCCTCTAGAGGGTGTGTGCTGTATTGCATTTTTACTGGTTGAATGTGGCTTTAAATAGGTTTGTGTTTCATTATGCTTTGTACTTGGATTTTAAAAAGAGTTGGATTACTGGAAAGTACTTATCCTGGTTATTAAAGATTTTAGTCATACTCTACTGTGGTGGATCCTTTGGGTTTCATTGCTGCTGTATTTGTTGCTTTCCAGTTTGGTCCTTCAGTTCTGATTCTTCTGGTTTTGTCTGTTTACAAAGCCTTCTTTAGTTATATCAAGAATCTCCATGGCAATACCCAGATTTGCTCTGAGTTACTGCACAATGGTACCTCCTATACCGAGCCAACAGCTATTGCCAACAGACTGGCCGACAGATTCAGTGCCAACTTTACCCCCCCCAAAGGACCAATCTCAATACTGGAAGAATGCTAGGCACCCTGCATTACTGCAGCACAGGTTAAAGCTGCATTGTCTAAGGCCAAGAATACAGCTTCCATGGGACCCGACAATAACCCTGGCTGTCTTCTACATGAATTACAAAGTGCCAGTTCAGCACCACATCTGTGTGCTCTCTTCACTCACAATCTCACCTCAGGCTTTGTCCCTACCAAATGCCACACTGCTACAGTCATCCCTCTCAATAAAGGAGGAGTGAATACAGACCCTGGAAATTATTACACCATTAGCCTGATGAATCTGATACGTAAGGCTATGGAGCGCATCTTCATGGGCCTAAATAACAAGGATATAGGGAATCTCCAAGCTCTAGATCCCATTCAGTTTGGTTTTCTGAAAGGTGGATCATGCCTGCTCAAACTGGTTGACTTCTTTGAGATAGTCACCAGAGTGGTGGATGAAGGTAAGGCAGTTCATACAGCATAACTCAATTTGGCCAAGGCCTTTGATACCATTCCTCACTCGGGAATTATTAATAAACGCACCAAACTAGGCATCAACTCCTATATCATTAGGTGGGATGCAAATTGGCTCACAGATCGAACACACAGTGTGAAAGTAGTGGACTCCAAGTCAGACTGCTGACCAGTCATGAATGGAGTCCCAAAGGGATCGGTCCTGGATCCTCTCCTGTTTGGCATCTACTTCTCAGAAGATCAGGCAAACACGGAGGAACTCTGGCTGACCAAATCCGCAGATAACTGCAAGCTGGGAGCCATTATTAACTCCCCAAGTGATGTAGACATCCTACAGAAAGGCCTCACTGAGACCAATGACTGGTGTCGAAACCATGGCCTTAAGCTTAATGTCAAAAAAATGCATTATCATCACCTTTTGGAAAAACTAAGTTCCACTAATTAACACATCAATGGGAACACACTGATCACTGAAGGTGTTATAAGAGATCTGGGGAAAGAGGTTGACAGCAACCTCTCCTTCGACCACCACATTGCCACTGTGGTTGGAAAATCCTTCTGTGTGGCACATCTCATTACCAAGGGTTTTGCATCCAGGAAGAAAGAGGTCATCATTTCTCTCTATTCTTCCCTCATTAGACCAATCATAGAGTATAACGCCCCATTTGGCAAGTACCTCACTAGACACCTGCAACAGCTGGAGAGGCCACAGAAATACCTCACAAAGAGGATCCTAGGCCTTAAACACATGTCCTACATGGACAGACTAAAAAACTCCAGCTATTCTCTGTCTCATATCATCTACTAAGAGGCGATCTCTGTTTGACTTACAAAGCCATGTCTGACCCAGCTCTGCTAGAAATGCTACATCTAAAGAAATCCCAATTCCTCTGCACCACATGCTCCAGAGACCTCAACCTCATTACCCCAATCAACAAAACATACTGGAGGGACAGGTTCATAACCCAGACATGCCCATTCTCTGGAACAGACTTCCCATACATGTCAAGCAGAACACCTCACTAGCCCTCTTCAAGAGAAATCTTGATGAGTGGATGGGAAGTAGAAAGTTCACCCTGCGATCAGTCCAGTGGCTCTACTGAGGCACTGGGAACTAACAATGGGTGCCACAGTGCCAGAGCACTTCTATGGGCTAGGCTTGTAAATTCCCCAGGGCCATTAGCCTAGTACACACCTATGAACCTATGAACATATAAAAGGCCATTGGTCATTTATAGGAAGGCCTTTATTATGACAAATATGCTTGAAGCATCATTTAAAAAAAAAAACAAAAGATGGTATCAAGAAAGGTATGTTTAAATGTGGTTCATGCAAGGTGTGTAAGGACATCTTGTGTGTGGATCATGTCACAATAAAAAATGAAACATGGTATATTTATTTTAGCCTAAAGTCAGTGATTAATGTTGCCAAACTGGGCATGGGTAGTTACCAGTGATAAGTGGGTTGAGGACCAGTCCTACTCTGACCTGCACTAGTGACTCATGTTAATGGTGGGAGAGGGGTATGTGTTCCTATTGGCCAGAGTGTGTGTGCCCATCATAAAGCCCAGCAGCCCTGGGTCAATAAGCTACTGGCCGGCCAGTGTCTAGTTGCCCAGCATAGGTTACCTGGGATAGCTCTTTTGAGTGAAAGCCCGATGTAAAACCAATCAACCTGCCAAACAGGAACTGAAAATTGCTACACTTAATGTAGGTTCACTGACAGGATGCAGCCTGGAAGTGGATTACATGATGATATGGAGGAGGCTGGACATTCTATGTATCCAAGAGGCAAGATGGAAGGGCAGAGCAACAAAGCCAGTTGGCTTGGGATCCTGAGCCTACTACTCAGGAGGGGAACAGGCTAGAAATGGTCTGGGAATTGTGGTGAGAGAGAGGCTTCAGAAGGCAATGAGGGATATCACCAGAATTAATGACAGACCCATGGCAATCAGACTCCAGTGTAATGATAGGCCAGTATTCATAATCCCAGCCTATGCCCCACAGCAGGGTTGTGATAGTGAGGAAAAAGTGCATTCAGACAGCACTTGCAGGACCTACTAAATAAATCAGGACAACATGAATTAGTGTTGATAATGGGTGACTTGAATACACATATCGGGAGAGAGAGAATAGGATATGAGGGCTGTCTGGGTCCACATGGGTGGGGTAACAGGAATAAAGAAGGAGAAGACATTCTAGACTTCTGTCTTGCAAATGGCTTGATAGTAACCAACATATGGTTCAGAAAGAGAGACAGTCAGAAGATCACATACAAGAGTTGTCAACATGCACCTCAGGTAGACTTACTCCTAGTAAGGAAAAGGCAGTGGGGTAGAATCCATGATTGCAAACTAATCCCCATTGAAACAATCATCCCACAGCATAAACCACTGGTTGCCACAGTCAGCTGCAAGCAGTGGTCAGAGAAGGCTCTAAAGTCAACAGAAACCAGGCTGAAGACCTGGAAGTTGACTGGAGAGAAACTACAATAATTCAAGGAATTAATCAAAGCTCTAGCTTCTCAAGAAGAGGAGGAAATAGGTGGCATTGAAGAAGAATGGCAGCACCTCAAAACTGCAGGTATGTGACCAAGCCAGGTATGTTAATAAGGTACATAAGGAAAGCCGGTGGTGGTGGAATGCAGAAGTCCAGGAAGTGATCAAAAGAAGGAAAGAGTGCAGGAAATAATGGGAGATAGAAAAGAGTGAGCGGGATAGGAAGGAATATTGGTTGACTAACAAAGAAGCTAAGAAAGGAGTTGCAATAGCAAAGAATAGGGGATCTGAGGCACTCTACCAGCTTCTGAAAAGAGACTCATGTGGTGGTACAAAGAAACTATATCAGGTTGCAAGGCAAAGACTGAAAGATAAAGAAGATAGTCAGACACCCTTCATAAGGGATGCCAGCAATAACCTGCTCACCAGTCCACAGGACATCAAAGGCATAAAGGCGAAGGAGTATTTCTAACAGCATCTGAATGAAGAAAACCCCACAGAAGCTGTGCTGTCCAAGAAACAGCCTATGATGAGAGAAGAAGAGGAGGAGCCCACCCTAGAAGAAGTAAGAATAGAACTAAGGAAAATTAAGTCAGGGAAAGCAGCAGGCTCAGATGAGGTAACAGCAGACATGATAAAGAAATTGGGTAAGAAAGGAGAGAAATGGCTCCTGAGAATACTCATAGCAGAGTGGAGGAAAAGGCATATCCCAGATGACTGGAGAAGAAGCATACTCCTCCTAGTGTACAAGAACAAAGGGGACATCCACAACTGTGGGCAGCACAGAGGCAAGGCAAAGACTGAAAGATAAAGAAGATAGAGGTGATATGAGTACCCCATGTTAGGGTGCCATTTTCAAACACCTATCCTGCCTAGCCTGCCTGAGGAGTGTGCGTGGCTTCTGATATGCCTATCAGCCACATTAACCAATACCCAGCCCTAGTCTCCACTGTGTGACTGTGTGTTACCTGGAGCTGCTACTGAGCAGTCCTTTTCAACTAAAGTATCCAGCCATCAAAACTCCATCTTTAAAACAAGACCTATCAGCCACCTTAACCAATACCCAGCCCTAGTCTCCACTGTGTGACTGTGTGTTACCCAGAGCTGCTACTGAACAGTCCTTTTCAACTAAAGTATCCAGCCATCAAAACTCCATCTTTAAAACAAGACCTATCCACCATCTTAACCAGTACCCAGCCCTAGTCTCCACTGTGTGACTGTGTGTTACCTGGAGCTGCTACTGAGCAGTCCTTTTCAACTAAAGTATCCAGCCATCAAAACTCCATCTTTAAAACAAGGTTAATAGTCACATTTCATCTTTCTTGTAAGCTCACCTGAAGGCAGGCAGCAGGTTTAGATTTCCCCCTCCACCCTCCCACTTACATCAAACAATATTTGAATTTTATCACAGGTCTATATACTAAACGATCCCTCTCAGGCCATTTCCTACCTTTGCTACTCCCTGTGGAATATAGGTAAGGAACCTGACTACAGTGCAGCATAACTTGCAGATATAGAAATACCCTTTCCTGATGACATAAAGTACTGCAGAACAAGATAGTTAACCATAAATTACATTATTTCAGCTGGAAAAGAAGAGATCTTTGTAGCATACCCAAGTAACTCATATGCTCAGGTCTACCTGATAGTTTTTTGTGGTCTTACCTGCCAGATTGGTTGTTGAATGCTAGACCATTCCAGTAACAGCTGGTTATTATCCCACCCCCTATATTTTGCGTCACACGAGGTGATATCAGTACCCCATGTTAGGGCGCCATTTTCAAACACCTAGCCTGCCTACTACTGTTTCAAGTTGTGGCTAACTGAATATGTGTATATGATAAATAACTGTTAGTGGTTTCTGCAGGGTTAAGTATGTTGTTGCTGCCTAAGTATTTTTATTAGAACCACTGTCTCACTAAAGCTCGTCAGTTAGATGTAATTGTTTATGCTTTATATCTGCCAGTTTGCAACGCTAACTAGCGAAGGCTGTTAAAAGTGTTTAAACTACACCAATGGCACTAGGGAGCTGCTTACATGCCTAATTACGGTGGATGCACGTCATATATATATATATATATATATATATATATATATATATATATATATATATATATATATATTGCCTGCACAAACAGGGCCTAGACATGAAGTGAAGCTCTGCACTGCTTCCTTGTGGACATTTAGTGTGATCGCTTAGTTTGTGCATTATACGCTACTGATCTGGAACACTGTTCACTCCCTAATACAAGTGGGTCACAGAAAGATCCTTAGTGTGCACAAAACATTGTTTTTAGGCACGGAAGATAGCGCTGACTTGCTCCCACGTGACCAGGAAACTGCGTGGGCCCAATCCCCTCTTTTCCCAGATCCTCCTAGTCTAAAGACTTGGTGGAGGCGTGAGCACACTATCGCAGCTGGTACAAAAAGCTGGGATTGGTGACTCCCTAACATAATAACAGAACTAGGCACTCTCACAACTGATTGCATTGCCTGAAGGAGTCCCCCTCTCTAAGCTTCATATCCCCTTAATGCTGCGTACATTGGTCTTTCCCACAGCCTTTTGCTATGCACTAACTTATTGAATACCAACTGAGCTGGTGTTTGAGCGAAGTCTCCTCGACAGCAGTCCTGCCTCTCTGGATTACTGTGGGTTTAATCAGACAATTAGCCTGGCTTAGCTCATTCACAAAATAACAGGGGGTATTTTAGGATGTGAATTATTCAGAGAAGGGCCTAAACAGGTATATTCTCAGTACAAAAATAGAATTATTCAGAGTGAATTATTCAGAGAAGGGTCTTAACAAGCGCATTCTCAGTACAAAGATAGCAGAAATAGTGCATAGACGGCCATCTGTGCTCTCTGAAGTCAGTTACACAACTGAATGCTCCCGCAGAGAAACTACAGCTGACCACTGCTAGTGGGTGTTACCCTTTACAATAGTTACCTCATATATTGCAATGCTGTAACTTCGGTGAGGATTTGCACTATAGTCTCTGGGAAAACACCATTACTGTGATTTGAGTTATATGCTATACAAAGAGGGGGGGTTGAGAGGTTAGCATTGAGTAGTATTAACAGCTAGCCTAGGTTGTTAGGGCTTTATATTACAATAGATGCTTATGTATAACTACTACTGTGGTCTTACAAACATTAACACAGCTATGATTGGCTTATCTTGTTCTGTTTTCACACTTTGTATAGTAAATATAGTGAATTTACACATAAGATTCTTACCTACTGTATAACAAGGTGTACTGTGCTAGAGTTTTATGCGTCAACTTGTGTTCTGTTGAATTTCATTCTCATGCAGCTTGATAATGTTGGTATGTGAAATACGAGTGCACTTCTGCCTTCCTACTTATATGTTTTTCTTATCTCCTCACTTCTAGACCTATCAGCCACCTTAACCAATACCCAGCCCTAGTGTCCACTGTGTGACTGTGTATTACCTGGAGCTGGTACCGAGCAGTCCTTTTCAACTAAAGTATCCAGCCATCAAAACTCCATCTTTAAAACAAGGTTAATAGCTGCATTTCATCTTCCCTGTAAGCTCACCTGAAGGCAGGCGGCAGGTTTAGTTTTCCCCCTCCACCCTCCCACTTACATCAAACAATATTTGAATTTCATCACAGGTTTATATACTAAACGATCCCTCTCAGGCCATTTCCTACCTTTGCTACTCCCTGTGGAATATAGTTAAGGAACCTGACTACAGTGAGGCATAACTTGCAGATATAGAAATACCCTTTTCTGATGACATAAAGTAATGCAGAACAAGATAGTTAACCATAAGTTACATTATTTCAACTAGAAAAGAACATATCTCTGTAGCATATCCAAGTAACTCATATGCTCAGGTCTAACTGATAGTTCTTTGTGGTCTTACCTGCCAGATCGCTCGACCCCACTCCGTTCACCCTCGCTATGCTAGGACTCTCTTCACTCCCCTACCCTACCCCCAATTTCCACCCACCCCCACATCAACTACATTTATACCTGTCTAGACCCTCTCACAATTAACATACACCCAATCAACATCCTTCCCACCCTTTGCATTGCCTATTACCAATCACACCCCTTACTACCCTCATACATTTAATTAAGTCATTCTAATTCATTCCTGGCAATTATCCAAAGCCACTTAATATGAATATCATCCTCCAGCAAATTACCCTACTACTCTTCCTAGTATTTACCTACCACATCATTTGCTACAACCACTCTATACAAAATAACTCCTCCCTTCCCCACAAATCCACATCCATTATTTCTCCCATCCCCTCTATGTAATCCCTAACAATAAGCCCCACCCTATTCAACACTACTGCCACTAGCTATACCCTTTTTAAACCCAACACCTACCCCAAATCTTTTACCACCCAGAAATACATAATACTACTACAAATGCTAGTGAAAATACTACAAAAAACAAACACAATCTATTAATTGATGGAGATATCCACCCTAACCCAGGTCCTTTGATACAAATCCTCTAACTAATGCACAACAACCTCCCAAACTAATCCAAATCAATACCAGACCAACAAATAATCTACTCCACCTAAATCTAAATATCAGGAGCATAAACAATAAAATACATGAGCTTCATACTCTAATCTCACAATATCTCCGAGATATAATCAGTTTAACAGAAACATGTCTAAAACCAACTACCAAAGATACAGAGATCCTACCACCTGGATACAGCATCCTACGGCAAGATAGACTAAAGAAGAAGGGTGGTGGCATTGCCCTACTTTGCAAAAATACATTAACCATAGCTAAAACTGAGTTAACTTTACCCCCTTGGACAAGGCATAAATACTCTTAACTAAGCTCAAAATACGCAACATCAAAACTATCAACTTAGTAATAGGTTATATCCCCCCAGGCAATAATATCCCCATCATGGAAAGTTTGCTACAATGGCTATCACAAACCTTGCCTCAAGAGACTATTCTATTAGGGTACTTTAATATTGACTGGCTCACATGCTCTTCCCAGACTCCCACTAATCATATCAACCTGCTTACCTTCTCACAACTAATCAAAGAACCCACTAGAGTCACCACAAATAGTAATAGAGAAACACTTTTAGACTGGGTTTTACTAAATAAAATACCTTCCTCCTATTTAGCAGGTACCCTTCCTGACTCACTAAGCGACCATCAGACTACCTTCCTACTCAAATATAACTCCCACCACCCCCAAACCCCTATACTCCAAACAATAAGAAACAAAAAACATTTTAACTTACCTAACTTCTTAAATGATCTAAAGCTATACAACTGGTCACAACTGTATCATCTACTCCTAGATCAACCTACCAAACACTTTAACTCTACCTTCCTAGAAATACTAAATAGGTATGCCCCTGCAAGAACTACCAGTTTTAAGGCCAAAACAGTTCCATGGTTAACAAGCGAAACAAGGCAAAAAATAAAAGAAAGGACTAGAGCTTAGACAGCCTGGAGGTCCAACAAAAACCCAGGAACACAGCAAGCATACCAACAGATAAGAAATCTAACCAAGAAACTAGTCAAGCAGGATAAAAAAAATTCATTATTACCCATCAAATCCACCACTCGAACAATCCAAAAAAATTCTGGGCAGGCTTAAACAGGTTACTACACCCTGGAAAAATCACTACCCCACCCCCAACAACAGGTTTAACAAAGGAAAACATAGCAGAATCATTTAACTCATTCTTTACTGAGACTGTAGTTGCCCTTGCCCAAAAGCAAACCTATGCAAATACTACCAGTGCCCCCCATAAACCTAACAGACTCACTTTTAAGCTACAATCCACCCAAGCCTCCTATATAAGAAAACTACTATCCCAATTAAAACCAACAACACTAGGAGGAGACTCCCTCCCCAACAAATTCTTAAAACTGGCAGCAAATGAAATAGCTAAACTAGTCTCAATCCTTATAAACTGATCCATCTCAGAAGGCTAAGTACCCTTGATCTGAAAAACTGCTTATATCATACCCCTTCATAAAAGGGGGAAATTCCTATGACATATCCAATTACAGACCAATAGCAATACTATCCCCACTTACTAAAATATTAGAAAAATATGTTCACCATCAATTAATGACCCATTTTATTGATCATGAGCTCATATCACAAACACAACATGGATTCCGGCCAGGACATAGCACAACCACTGCCCTGCTAGCATTCATAGATACCATTAATCACAACAGGAACAATTGTAAGATTTCTTCAGCCCTCTTCCTAGACCTATCAAAAGCATTTGATATGGTTAACCATGAAAAACTAATCTCCCACCTTGTAAACCTAGTCTTAGATAACTTATCAGTCTCCTGGTTTAAAAACTACCTCAACAATAGACAACAGGCAGTACTACGGAACAATAACTTGTCTCCACTCTTGCCTGTGACACTCAGTGTACATCAGGGATCTATACTGGGCCCCTTACTGTTCTCAATTTTTACAAATAATCTCCACTCAGCTGCAAAAAGTTCAAGCCTTATACAATAGGCTGATGATTCAACTATAATATGTAGCACCCCTATTTTACCAGACCTTCACAAAAAAAACCCAAGATAACTTTCACTCAGTTGAAAGCTGGCGTACTGAGAATGACTTGATACTCAACTCCCAAAAAAACCAAGTTCCTACTATTTCATCCCTCAACTATAATTGCCCCCACCTGCACCTTTACTAACCACTCATATAACAGTACCCCCATATCACCTGAAGCCCCAACAAAACTACTAGGTATTACTATTGACAACAAGCTCAAATTTGATGTACACATTAATTTGGCCATTAAAATACTTACAAAAAGCTAGGCAGTCTCTACAAGCATAAAGCATGCCTGACACATAATGCTAGAACTGCTATTGCATGTACACACCTTCTCTCAACTGTACTGTATGCCTCACCCATCTTGATTAACTTATCCAAAACAGAAATCAATAAAATGTCCACCTGCTATAATCAGATAGCCAAATCTGCCAATAACAGCTCCTATGTTGTTGTCTATGTTAAATTTATTTTTAACTTGTTCCAAAGTTAAAAGTTTACCAGATTGAATCAATTGATGCCAATAGATAAGATAATTTTCTTTAAGATTTTGATAATGACCACATCAAAGGTATTAATACTATTTTGTGTACAAGCAATACGATATAACAAAAAATACCCATGCTTTAATATCTGGGTTTCTGTTAAGGTAATTGTTAATTAGTTTCAATGTATTTAATATAAATTTAGACATTATATTCTTACCTTTACTATTAATTATATATTCTCTAATCATCCAAGGAAAGCTATTATATACTAATTATGTATATTGTGTTGACACTGTATTGTTTCAATTCAACCTGATGCTTTCATGTATTTTTTTCCATTTAGCTAAATAAAAATTATTTAGCCATAGAGCTATTGTCTTTATAGTATGTGATATCATATAAATCTCAATATCAGGGAGATTTATACCCCCTCGTCTTGCATCCCAGTTATTTAGGTGATGATAAATTGATATTCTGGGTTTGTTGGGGTACCAAATGAAATTTAGCATAATTTTATTAAATCTTTTTATGTATTGTTTGGGGAGATAGAAAAGGCTTGTATAAAATATAATAATTTCAGAAAATATGACCATTGTCATTATATACAGTCTATCTTCTATATTAAAGAAGAATTAATTCCATTTTTGTTTAAGACTATTTATATGAACTAAGGTATTATTAGAATTAGTGGATAGTATTTCACTTATGTCTTTGGTTAATGTTACCCTTAGATATTTAATTTTATCAACAGGTATATATTGAAATAATGTCTTATTTAAATCTTTCTTGTCATAATGTATAATAATTATGTTTTACTTTCATTAAATTTAAGACCAGAAGCTTTATGAAAATACTCAACTGAGTTCATTAAAGCAGTCAACAAATTGGCACAATCATTTAAAGTTAACAAGACATCATCTGCAAAGAGCAGAATCTTCATTTCTAGGGAATTTCTAATTTGTATACCTTTAACATTTGTATTTGTTCTGATATAATTTTCAAAAGGATCTATGACCAGAGCAAATAGTAAAGGAGATAATGAGCAGCCCTCTTTTGTGCCCTTAGTAATTGCAATAGAAGTGGAAAAGCAAGAGACAATCTTAACACAGGCTGAGGAATTTTCATAAAGGGATTTTATTAAAAAAGTAAACTTTTGTGAAAATCCATATTCTTCTAAAGCTAACATTAAATTCTCTAATTTACTGAAACAAATGCATTATTTATGTCTATCACCAGGTTCATATTTCATTTTGTAAGATTTATATAATCAGTTAAAGAAAAGATTCTTTTAATGTTGTCATAAGTATTTTATGTCTTTTTTGAAGCCAGTTTGATCTTCATTTATTAAGAGTGGAAGTAATAGTTTAACTCTATCTGCATGAATTACCATGAATATTTTATAATCAACATTTAAAGAGATATTGGTCTATATGAAGCACATTCATTTATTGTCTTCTCAGATTTCAAGATAGAGGATTTTAGTTTATATTTCCATGAAGGAGGTATTCCAGTGCCTTTCTTAACCAAATTAAACACTGTTAACAACAGAGCTAAAGCATCCTTGGATATAAGTTTAAACATTTCTGGAATAATTTTGTCTATACCAGGAGCTTTATTAGTTTTAAGTTTGTTAATTTCAGATTTGAGCTCAGTCATTGCTATTTGTTTATCAATTAGCTTTATATGCTGATCTAATAATTTACTTTTAATATTGTTCTTAAAAAAAGATTGTATTTTGTTTGAAGGTTCTAGTTTTGTACTTTGTGAGTTGACATTACGAAAATGTATCTTAAAAGCCTCCAAAATTCCTTCCAAGTCTGATACTTTCTCTTAGTACTCGGAATATAAACTTCTTTTATCTGGTTTGATTTAATTATCTTCTTAGTTCTATTTGCTATTCTTTTCTGGTTTCTAGGATTTATCAAGTAAGAACTAAATTTAATCTTCTCTAATTGAACCATGGCTTTATGATGTAATAATTCTGAATATTTTTTATTCATCTCCTTCAGTTTAAGTAAATGCTTCTTCCCTTTTTGAATGTTAAATTTTAACTTATCAATATTTGTTTGTAAATCCAATAAATCTTTAATTAATTTATTTATTTATTTACATTTGTTGACTGGGAGAGTCTGACTGGATGCAGGTCCATTTTCAGCGGAGGCTTGGGGAGAAAAGCTCCACATTTAGTGTTACTGACATATACATTTAGAGAAAAATTGCGTTTAAAAATTCTAGACATTGAACTAGCTGTAGAACATAATACAAGGTAAAACATAGTTTTAAAACAGCTGTAGAACTTAATACAGGTTTAAAACATAGTGACAGATGTTGAACATAGTTACAGATGTAACAATTCTTTAGTGGACAACTGAATCAATTTGTTATTGAGGTACATAACAGACAGTTACACTTGTAGCTACAAAATGTTCTTACTATATGGTAGGTAGTTAGATTTGAGAGCAATTGAGGTAGCTAGAAATAAGGTAGTTAGTGGGGTGCACAGAGAGGTAGTGAGTGGGTGGAGTGGGTGATTTTAGAGGGGGGGGGTTCAAGGGCATAACCAGCATGTTTTTAAATGTGCTTTTAGTAAAGATTTGAAGTGGCTAGCAGAAGTTGCAGAGGTAATTGAGGGTTGGAGGGAGTTTCATAATTTGGCTATAGCGCAGGAGAATAGTGCTTCTCCAGCAGAGTTATTGGGTCTTGTGACCTGTAGGAGGTTTTTGTTGCTAGACCTTAGTGGTCTGGTGGGAAGATAGGATGGAGTAGATTCTGGAGGGATGGCACTTTTAGTGGATGGTTTACTAGTTTTTGCGTGAGTGCAAGTTGGTACCATTGAAGGAGGTGAGGGAGCTCTAGCCAGTTTAGTTCTGCCAGTGCAAGACAGTGGTGACTACAGTAGGAAGCCCCTGTGGTGAATTTGGTGATTTTGTTGTAGCAGGCTTCAAGCTTATTTAGGTTGCATTGTCTTAGGCTAGTATATATTGGAGAGGCATAAAGTAGGGTGGAGATAAGGTGAACATTTGTTACTGAGATCTTTGCTGCTTTGGTAAGTTGTTGCTGATTTCTATATAATGGTCCTAGTTTTTTTGTGCACTTTTTTAATGGTCATGGATATATGAATGCAAAAGTTCAGTTTGTTGTCTATTTCCACTCCTAGCAATTTGGTGTGTTCTGTAGGATGGATAGTGGTGTTGTCTTTTGCTGTGATGTTAATGTGAGATGTGTCTTGGGTAAGTTTGGTGGGTTGGAAGATTAGTAATTTAGTTTTGTATGGGTTGAGTATTAATTGGGCATGGGATAGCCAAGTTTCAACAGAGGAAAATGCATCCTGTGTGACTTTTGCAGTTCGAGTAGGGAGTGGGCTGAGCAGATGATGGTTGAGTCATCTGAGTACTGTTTGAGTGTGCCATGTGTGGTGTCAGAGGCTAGATTATTGGTGAAAATAGAGAAGAGTAGGGGTCGAAGGATGGACCCTTGGGGAACCCCTGTGGAAACAGATAGTTTGCTTTCTTTTGTTAATATTCCATGCTAACAATTTGCCATATTAACATAACTTTAATGAGTCCCAAACATATATCTCTGATGTGTCTTCAGTGAAGTTTATTTCTAGAAATGTTTGTATTTCTTTGATATAAAATTCCTTAAAATCTTTTACGTTTGTTATGTAAGATGGTATTCTGGTAATGGTTATCCTGTGTTTTGAGTATACTTCTAGATCAAATGCAATTGTATTATGATCTGATATTGGACACGTAATTACTTTAACTTTGTCTAACTTTGTAGTTAAGTCCCTTGATATATACAGTCTATCAATTCTTGAATGAGTACTAAGGCAATTTGAATAATGTGTAAAAAAATAATGTCAGATTCTGTATATTCATTTATATCTACTATTTTAAATGTATCAATAACATTAGATAATGCTCTTGAAGTTGCTGTTTTGCTAAATGTGTTTATAGTGCTAGTGTTGCTGTCTTTCAGTATGCAGTTAATATCACCAGCAAGGATTAAATTTCCATTAGAATATTGATCTATATCTTCAATCTGCTGCTTGGCTATATTAACACCTGGACCTGGTATCCAATATAGATTTACTAGTGTGTATAATTTGGGTCTATATTATCTTGTGAACCCAGCTGCTGGGGATGCACAAGCCAGTGCATTTCTTTGTGCTAGTCCCAAGCCTTGATAAATGGGGAGGGTTACATCAGAATGGGCATCTGGTGTAAAACCTCTGCCAAATGATATATGTGGACAACAATACAGATTTCCATACCGGATTGGTCAAGGCCTAGGTTAACAATGACTGCCACCAATACTGTTAGCCAACAGAGTGCTGGCAGAAACTGGGCTACTGTTGGCTGAAGGAGAAGAAGAGGGGGAAGGCATGCCTGAAGGAAGGAAGAGAGGAGGAAGGTTAGGAGTGTAGTAGTGAGGGTAGAAACTTTGAATGTTGGCAGTATGACTGGTATAGGGAGAGAGCTAGCTGATATGATGGAGAGAAGGAAGGTTGGTATATTGTGTGTGCAAGAGACCAGATGGAAGGGGAGTAAGGCCAGGTGTCTAGGAGGTGGGTACAAATTGTTTTATCATGGTGTGGATGGCAGGAGAAATGGGTAGGGGTTATCCTGAAGGAACAGTATGCCAAGAATGTTTTGAAGGTAAAAAGAGTGTCAGATAGAGTGATGTTTATGAAGCTGGAAATTGATGATGTAATGATGGATGTTATAAGTGCATACGCTCTGCAAGTTGGGTGTGCAATGGATGAGAAAGCAAAATTTGGGAGTGAGTTGGATGAAGTGGTGGTGAGTGTACCCAAGGGTGAGAGACTGGTGATTGGAGTGGATTTCAATGGGCATACTGGTGAAGGGAACAGAGGGGATGAGGAAGTAATGGGTAGGTATGGTGTTAAGGAGAGGAATGCAGAAGGTCAGATGATAGTGGATTTTGCAAAAAGATGGACATAGCTGTGGTGAATACATATTTCAAGAAGAAGGAGGAGCATAGGGTGATGTAAAAGAGTGGAGGAAGATGCACACAGGTGGATTATATCCTATGCAGGGGGGCCAGTCTGAAGGAGATTGGAGACTGTACAGTGGTGACAGGGGAAAGTGTAGTTAGGCAGCATAGAATGATGGTCTATAGGATGATGTTGATCAAGAAGAGGAGGAGGAGTGTGAGATCAGTGCCAAGGATTAAATGGTGGAAGTTGAAAAAGGGTGATTGTGAGGTGGAGTTCAAGGAAGAGTTAAGACAGGCACTGGGAGGTTGTGAGGAGGTTGTGAGGAGTTACCGAATAGCTGGGTAACTACAGCAGAACTGGTAAGGGAGACAGCTAGAAAGGTGCTTGGTGTGAAAACTGGACAGAGGAAGGAGGTCAAGGAGACCTGGTGGTGGAATGAGGAAGTACGGGAGAGTATACAGAGGAAGAGGCTGGCAAAGAAGTGGGATTATCAAAGAGATGAAGAAAGTAGACAGGAGTATAAGGAGATGAGGTGCATGGCAAAGAGACAGGTGGCGATGGCTAAGGATAAGGCATACGGAGAGTTGTATGAAAGGTTGGACACTAAAGAGGGAGAAAAGGACCTGTACCAATTGGCTAGACAGAGGGACCAAGCTGGGAAAGATGTGCAGCAGGTAAGGGTGATAAAGGACAATGAGGGAAACACTCACACGTGAGGAGAGTGTGTTGAGCAGATGGAAAGAGTACATTGAGGAGTTGAAGAATGAAGAGATTGAGAGAGAGAGAGAAGGTTGGATGATGTGGGGATAGTAAATCAGGAAGTGAAATAGATTAGTAAGGAGAATGTAAGGACAGCTATGAAGAGAATGAAGAATGGAAAGGCTGTTGGCCCAGATGACATACCAATGGAAGCATGGAGGTGCTTAGGAGAAATGGCAGTGGAATTTTTATCCAGATTGTTTAATGAAACCTTGGAAAGTCAGAGGGTGCCTGAAGAGTGGAAAAAAGTGTTTTGGTACTTATCTTTAAGAATAAGGGTGATGTGCAGAGCTGTAGTAACTACAGAGGTATAAAATTGATGGTCATAGCTTGAAGTTATGGGACAAAGTAGTGGAAGTTATGTTAAGAAAGGAGGTGATGATTAGTGGTCAGCAGTATGGTTTCATGCCGGGAAAGAGCACTGCAGATGTGTGTTTGCTCTGAGAGTCTTGATGGAGAAATATAGAGAAGGTAAGAAGGAGTTGCATTGTGTCTTTGTGGACTTAGAGAAAGCGTATGACAGGGTGCCTAGAGAGGAGTTGTGGTATTGTATGAGGAAGTCGGGAGTGGCAGAAAAGTATGTAAGAGTGGTACAGGATATGTACGAGGGTAGTGTGACAATGGTGAGGTCTGTGGTGGGAGTGATGGATACGTTTAAGGTGGAGGTGGGATTACATCAAGGATTAGCTCTGAGCTCTTTCTTATTTGCAGTGGTGTTGGACAGATTGACAGATGAGATCAGACAGGAGGCCTCGTGGACTACGATGTTTGCAGATGACATTGTGATCTGTAGTGAGAGTAGGGACCAGGTTGAGGAGACCCTGGAGAGGTTGAGATATGCTCTAAAGAGGCGAGGAATGAAGTGAAGGTCAGCAGGACTAAGACAGAATATATCTGTGTGAATGACAGGGAGGATAGAGGAATGGTGAGGATGCAGGGAGTAGAGTTGGCGAAGGTGAATGAGTTTAAATACTTGGGATCAATGCTTCAGAGTAATGGTGAGTGTGGAAGAGAGGTGAAGAAGAGAGTACAGGCAGGGTGGAGAAGAGTGTTAGAAGTGATTTTTGACAGATGGGTACCAGTAAGAAGGTAGTGAGACCAGCTATGTTATATGGGTTGGAGATGGTCGCATTGACAAAAAGGCAAGAGTCAGAGCTGGACATGGCAGAGTTAAAGATGTTAAGATTTGCACTGGGTGTGACAAGGATGGACAGGATTAGGAATCAGTATATTAGAGAATCAGCTCAGGTTGCACGGTTTGGAGACAAAGCCGGAGTGGTGTGATTGCATTGGTTTGGACATGTGCTGAGGATGGATGCTGGGTATACTGGGAAAAGGATGCTAAGGATGGAGCTGCCAGGTAACAGGAAAAGAGGGAGGCCTAAGATAAGGTTTATGGATGTGGTGAGAGAGGACATGCAGGTGGTTTGTGTGACACAGCCTATCTTGACCTCGCCAAGGCTTTTGACACCATCCCCCATTCTGGAATTATAGCTAAACTCACTAAACTAGGTATAAATCCCTATGTCACAAGATGGGTTACCAACTGGCTCACTGACAGAACCCACACTGTAAAAGTTGCAGACTCCAAATCTGATCTCAAGGCAGTGACAAGTGGAGCGCCATAGGGTTCCATCTTGGGACCTCTCCTGTTTGTTATCTACTTCTCTGAAGTATAGGCTAACACAGAAGGCCTCTGGCTGATGACGTTCGCAGATGACTGCAAACTAGGATCCATAGTCATGTCCCCAAAGGATGTGGACATCCTACAGAATGGCCTCACTGAGACAGATACCTGGTGTCAGAGCCATGGCCTCAAGCTCAATGCCAAAAAGTGCAGTGTCATCCCCTTTGGTAAAAACTCTGTATCCATGAACTACCACATAGGCAGCAATCTACTTAACACTGAACGCATGACAAGAGACCTTGGGACCCAGGTGGATAGTAGTCTCTTCTTTGAAAGTCACATCGCCACAATAGTCTGGAAGTCCTTCTACATGGCACACCTCATCATAAAAGGGTTCTCATCCAGGAAAAAAGAGGTCATTGTTCCCCTCTACTCATCACTCATTACACCCATTATAGAGTACAACACCCCTTTTGGAATGTACCTCACAAGACATCTGCAGCAGCTGGAAAGGCCACAGAAGTACCTCACAAAGAGGATTACTGGCCTCAAACAAATGCCCTACACTGATCACCTCAAAAAACTCCAGATTTACTCTGTAGCATATCGCCTACTCCAAGGTGATCTCTGCCTAACATATAAAGCTATGTCAATCCCAGAGCTGTTGGACATGCTACACTTAAAGAAATCCCAATCCCTCCAAGCTACACGCTCTAGGGACCTAAACCTTGTCACCACAATAAACAGGACACACTGGAGGGATAGATTCCTGTCTCAGAGACTTCCTATACTCTGGAACAAGCTACCCATCTATGTCAAGCAAAATTCTTCATTAGCACTCTTCAAGAAAAATCTTGATGAGTGGATGGAAAATAGGAAATACACCCCAGGGATCACTTCTGTGTCTCTGCTGGACAGTGGCACAGGAAAATAACTTTCTTGAGTGGCGTAAGCTATGGTACTTTGCTGGCTAGGCTTACATAAGCCCTTGGGCCGATAGCCTAGTGCCAATCTATGAACCTACAGAACACATCACTGTCAAAACCTAAAGCAATTTGGTGGGCTTGAACTACCAAACGTACTTATTTATAGTCAGCTGGTTATTACTCACAAGCTACTCTATCAACAAAATATAGCACCTTCACTCGTTAACATTGTACAAGAATATTCCTGTCTCAGGCAACTTTGCTCAAATGACAAGTTACATTTAGCAGTTACTAGATCTCACAACCATGCGGGTGACTCCCTTTATTCTTCTTATGTGGCCAAAATCTGGAACTCCCTGCCAACATCCATAACCCTAGTAACTTCCCTACCTACATTTAAGAAAGCTATCAACAATTACCTCAGCAACAAATGGCTATGTCCCTGTTCTATACCAGACTAATACCAGAACCACTCTGATACTGTTGTAACTCTTGGCTTAAACTAGAGTCTTATCTGTTACCTACATATAAATATATACCACAATAGTGGAATGATGGTATACCTGTATCTGTGTGAGTATGTACAATGTAATACTTTTTATTAACTATTGTATCTGTCTGAAGCTTATACCTATATATGTCAACAACTAGATACCCTAATAGATCTAGTTGAAATATGTACCCATGTTTTGTCTGTATGTTCTCTATACTTGTCTCTTTGGAGCATTTCTCCCTGGGCATCCACTGAAAATGGACATGTATCCAGTTGTACTATCCCGGTTAACAAATGTAAAATAAATAAATAAATAAATAAATAAATAAATAAATAAATAAATAAATACAACTCCTATCACACTGCATGAAAGTTCTGGAGAGGGTGATAAATAAATAGACACTCAGAGTAGTAGAATGTAAGATGGGTGATGAGCAGTTCGGATTCAGATCAGGATGCAGTACAGCTGACCTGATGTTTGCAGTGAGACAGATAGTTGAGAAGAAGCTAGAGATGAGGTAAGAGTCCAACTGGGCATACCTAGACTTGGAGAAAGCATATGGCAAGGTCCCAAAAAAGCTGATCTGGCAGTACTGCGGTGGTTTGAAGTCCCAGAGACACTGGTAGAATTAGTGCAGGCTATGTACAAGGACCCAATGACTCAAGTACAAACAGTGTTCGGCCTCACAGAGAGGTTCCCAGTGGGACTAGGTACACCAGGGTTCAGCTCTGAGTCCACTGCTATTCATACTGGTGATGGACTACATTAGCAAACAGGTTAGAGGGAATAGATCAACAAAGTTACTGTATGCAGATGATGTGGCAGTGCAGTCAAACTCTGATTATGACCTTCAGCAAAGGATAGGGAATGGAATATAAATGTGAAAGCACATGGGGAGAAACTAAGCACAGATAAGACAGTGGTAATGGCAGCAAATTGGGGAAATCAGAAGAAGCTGAGAAATGAGATAAAAGGGAAGATAGTGGAGCAGGTATATAGCTTCAAGTAGCTGGGAGGGGTGGTTGAGGAGAAGGTAAGTCTGAATGAAGAGGTCAGAACTAGAATCAGAGGGGCTGTAGCCAACTGGCATAGAGTGTCAGGTTTAGTCTATAACAGATGAATGCCAAAGAAGCTGAAAAGTAATGTGTACAAGACAGTGGTGTAACCAGTACTACTGTATGGTACAGAAATCTCAACAGTAATGGAAGAGCAGATAAAGAAGCTAGAGGTGATGGAAATGAAGTGCCTGAGAAGGGTGGTAGGGTGCACACTGCATGACAGACAATGAAATGAGGACTTAAGAGCAGAAGCCAAAGTAGCTACAATTGCAGAAAAGATCAAACAGAACAGATTAAGGTGGTTTGGACATGTGCAGAAAAACAGAAGGCAATCTGGTGAAAAAGATTTGGGACAGACAGGAAGAAGATAAGAGGAACGAGGATGTTCAGCAAAGATGTGAATGGATTGTGTGAAAGAAAATGTGTGATAGTCATGCATGAGTGTTGAAGAAGGTAAGAGTGTTGCACTGAATCAAGATAGATGGCGACAGTTAACACGATACTGCATCCCAATGTAGAAAATGGGAAACAGGGGGCTGATGACGATAATGATGATGATGATAATGTTAATAGCAGACATAACTGTCTTTCTAAAGGGGTTTTTTATGTGGCCCTATGTCAGAACTGTCCAATATTCTACCTAGAAAAAACTGAATGCATGCTGATAGAAAGAATTTACAAACATCTGTACACCATCAGAACAAAAAAATGGCAATAATGCCCTGTTTAAACATTTAAGTGAATGCCCTGAGCACTGTTTAAAATTTGTGGTGTTAGATCAGCTTGCTGTCAACTCTGGGGGGGGGGGGTTCCTGGGGGTGAGTTTTAGAGAAAAATAGAGTTGTTATGGCAACTAAGTCTTAATGCACATAACCCCCCCCCCTGGATTTAATGGGACTTTATCTATCACTTGCTTACTGAAACTAAAAGCTTATCAACATTAGAAGTTTTTAAAATAAGTTTTTAAAATAAACTATTATACATTTATGTGCAATATTCTTAAAATGTTTTTATTGTTTGGTATTATTATAAAAATGATGTATTTATTTAACAACTTTTTTCCTTTTATAATACTAATGCCTTTATTGCATTTTAGTTACATTGTTGCTTTAAACTTTGTGGTGCAAAAGTGTCATGTGATTTTAAAAGTTTTTAAACAGCAGTGTCCCACTTCTTTTCTGTTATCTGAAGAAGTCTGATAGTTATAGATGAAAGTACTTGTTCTAAATAAATGTGGTATGGTTTCCAGTGATCACGGAGCATTTGTGCTTTTGTTCATTTTCCTGGTTTGTGTTTCTCTGGATTACTTTGTAACTCTGTAGAATATTAGGTCAACCATTCATTACGTATTATTTTCTAAGGTTTTGCATATACTCTGAAGTCAAGTAGCAAATTTACTTAGTATGCAGTCTATTTCAATGTATAAAAGAAACAGCAGATATGTGAAATGTTATCCACAGACTTTCCAAATAACACCATAAAATAAGATGTTTAGTCATTTGAATCTGTCCATGAAAACAATGCATAAGCTTTATCCTTTATTGTTATTCATATTCACAAGCTCTATTACAGTCAAAAAAATACATGCCAGCCATAGTGCCTACATCAAATTCCTTACCTGTCAAACTGTAAATAAAAAAAATATATTACTGTGACACAGTAACAGGTTTGACAGATGTCCATTTTTAAGTGTCTTTTATAAACACTTAGTGAAGAAAACCAAGCCAAACCGATGAAGACTAACTCCATAAATAAATAAAAACTTTTAATGCAATAGTAGGTAGTTAAGCACTGTAGATGCAAATAAAATGTAATACTTTTAATGAAAGGCAGTAAAACAAGTAAAAACAGTAAAACAAAACACCAGATAAAATAGATAAGTGCTTTTACTGGAGTCCTGCAGCTTCAACAGATCTAATTAACACAGTGCATGAGACTATTTAAAGATAAGTTATCTGTTCAGATCACATGACCTGAGCAGAGGTCTTAAGGGAACATACTCATTCAAACCTTTTCCCTTATCACTTTGCATTTCTAGGATCCATTTAGCTTCTAAATGTTCAGTCTTATTACTAACATTACCTCCCCCAATGCTCTTATTCAATATCTGTAATACAAGAAATTTAAATGTATGTGTAGACCCAGCACTTAAGACATGTTTATACAAAGCATTCTTTTTGTCTTTCCTGGAAATATCATAAATATGGTCACAAATGTAGTCTTTAAGCATTCTGCTTGTCTTACCAATATAACAAATATTACATGCTGTGGAGGTTGCAAGATATACCAAGCTACAGCTCTTACAATTCACAAAAAATCAAACTTATATAGATGCTTAGTCATGGGATGTTCATAAACCTCAGTTGTTAACACATACTGACACATATTACAGTCTCTGCAGGGTGTGTCTTTTCTTTTCGTTATATGTTTCCTAGCAAAAGATTTATAGCATAACTTTTTCTTAAGGGAGGTGTTCTTAAAACAAAACCTAGGGTAGTCCCCTAGAATAGATTTATTTCTGTCATCACAGGTCAAGACATGCCAGTGCCTTTTAATAATATTGATTCAAAGATTCAAAGATTCAAAGAAACTTTGCCATTTAGGAAACACAACTGCTACCTAAACGAAATTTTGAGTGTCATCTATTTTACAGGAGAAAACAAACACAAAAAGACAGGCATGATAGGTATTAAAGAATAAACAATAAATATAGTACAAAACTAAATATCTAAGTAGTTGTTGCACATGCTTGTACACTATTTATTACATTGGACAACACTGACTACTAGATAATTAACACATGAAAAGAAAAGTACACTATACACAGAGGTGACCAATAATCAGAAGATAAACACACAAACTTGTAAACTGAAGCAAGTCAGCCATGAAAGATAGAAAGCCAAATTCCACTTATTCAAAGGATAAAAATAGTTAAGCACTTTCGTTCAATAAAATCTGAACTTCATCAGAACTTTCAAGACCCTTTCCATACCTTAATTTATACACAGGTCATAAATCACCTGAATAAACTAATTATTCAATTAAACAAAACATGTATAATAGTGATAAACATTCACCACTATAAAAATATATACATAGATAGAATAAAATAATGTAGAGAAATAATACATCCATGAAACAACCCCACATTAATAACAATTTAAATGTCATAATGTCTTAGTTTTAAAATCGGAGCCAAAGAACAATTGTCATTTAGCCCCGGAGGTGCAGTTGCATTTAACTTAATCTGCCATAGCACCTCTTTAAAGTTCAAATGCTTTTCAGTAACTTTCTCTTGTAAATCAAATTTAATAGAATCAATAACAAAAAACTTAAAATCATGATCCTGATTTACAGAAATATACCTATATAATTCATTGGTGGGTTTCTTGTTTCTAATGCCCAGAAAATGTTCATACATCCACTTTCTCGGTTTTCTTGAAGTTTTTCCCACATAAAAACCCAAACATTGATTACATAGAGCCACATAAATAACATTACTTGAGTTACTAAGAAAACCAAAAGGCAGCAGCAACAGCAGCAGTGTATACAAAGGAAAAATGTAGAACAAAAACACCAAACATCAGGAGAAAACCAGGTCTTTGAGTGTAAAATGATTTAATTCACTATTCGTCAAAGGCGACTTCATCAGAAATACAATTCACTACTACAGAAACACACTTAAAATACTGTCAGCAAGTGAACAAGTAATTGTATAACAAGCTGTTCAACTCATAAAACAATTATTCAGTTAAAATGAACCATCAATTAACTTAGTCCCATAGACTACTGTTTGCAGTAAAAAGTACAGCTAAATAAAAACTTTATTTTTTAATATTAACTTTTCTGTTTTTTTAAAAACATTTTATATTGACTGTGTCATTCAGCCCAGGATGTATGTAAGAAGCCAATCTCAATTGCCATACTGCTTCTTTCTGTTCTACTTTGTTCCTATAATCACCTCCCCTGATGTCCTTGTTCACTGACTCAAGAACCGAGAAGGTGAACTTTTTCCAGTTAATGCATGTAGTGGAATGTTTGTACAAGGCATTGTTGAAATTTTTTGTTCTTATAGCATATAAATGTTCAAGAATACGTGTCCTCAAACTTCTAGTGGACATTCCCACATAAAATGCTTGGCATCCACTACACATAGCCAAATAGACAATACCTTCACTATCACATTTTAGTCTACCTGGAACAGTGAGGTTGAAATCAAGGTGTTGCAAAAAAATATAAGAACCAGTGTGGATGTACCTACATACTTTACATCCCATACACTTATGCATACATCTGTTGTTTACTCCTAAACAATGGGAAGCATGTCCCCTCTCCAACATATCCTTGATGTTTCTTGTACACAAAACAAGGCACCTCACCCAATACATTTACCATGTCACCATTACCTAAAATGACTTTTCAGTTCTCGTTAATAATCTTACAAATCTGGTTGTTGTCCAAACTCATATCCAAACAAAACCTAGGTTTGCTTGGACCTACACCATCCGTATTATAATCAACACCTTGATTTCAACATCACTGATCCAGGTAGACTAGATTGTGGTAGTGAAGGTATTGTCTATTTCGCTATGTGTAGTGGATGTCTAGCGTTTTACATGGGAATGTCCACTAGAAGTTTGAGGACACGTATTCTTGAACATTTGTATTCTATAAGAACAAAAAATGTCAACAATGCCTTGTACAAACATTCCACTATGTGCATTAACTAGAAAAATTTCAACTTCTCGGTTCTTGAGTCAGTGAACAAGGACACCAGGGGAGGTGATTATAGGAACAAAGTAGAACAGAAAGAAGCAGTATGGCAATTGAGATTGGCATCTTACATACATCCTGGGCTGAATGACACAGTCAATATGAAATGTTTTTTTTAAAAATAGAAAAGTTAATATTAAAAAATAAACTTTTTATTTAGATATACTTTTTACTGCAAACAGTAGTCTATGGGACTAAATTAATTGATGGTGCATTTCAACTGAATAATTGTTTAATGAGTTGAACAGCTTGTTGAACAATTACTTGTTCACTTGCTGACAGTATTTTAAGTGTGTTTCTGTAGTAGTGAATTGTATTTCTGATGAAGTCACCTTTGACGAATAGTGAATTAAATAATTTTACGCTGAAAGACCTGTTTTTCTCCTGATTTTTTGGTGTTTTTGTTCTACATTACTTGAATTACAGTTGTAATAATCTTACCCTCTGTATTTTTTGTTACACACTGTAATGTACACACTTCCTGTAATATAAAGAAAAAGTAGGTAAGAGTGGTCACTGTTGAACAAATAAAAAACAAAACCACTCTCATAAGGCACCAGTACCAACAGCAGAAATAAATGACCCCAGTTGAGTAGAAAATTAAATAGCAGAATCCACACAAATCATGTACAGTCCAAACACAAAAAGGAATCCACATGAACTACAAAAATATCAAATAGCACAGTAGATAAAAATATCCAGTAGCAAAGTATATATGTGCCTTTGTCTGTCTCATTGTAGACTTTATCAGACCAACAGTACTTGTGACCAATGCTGTTTAAATAGTGGTTCCAATTAACCCACCGGTTATTTAAAAATACAGTGTCCCAATTAAGAACAATGCAATAAGATTAATCACCATGTACAAAACCTTTTCTAAAAAACATTATTATAAATTAGCAGCCCTTTCAACCAAAACAGGTTTCAAGGACAAATATTCATTCAACCCAGGGGGTTGGCATGCATTTAACAAATCTGCCATTTTACCTTACTTTTGTCCAACTGATTACCCCAGTTACCCCCTCTAGTAGTTTTAATAACCACTTCTAAAATGCCAAATCTAAAGCCAGTAAATCCTAAACAAGTGAGGGAATGTTTACAAAGAGCATTATTCATATTTGAAGTGTTAATTGCATGTAAATGCTCATATATTCTCTTCTTGAGGGACCTCTCCGTCTTCCCTATATAAAACCCTTTACAGGTGTTGCAAGCACTTAAATAAACTAATCCACTAGTGTTATAATTACCCCCAGCTAACCTAACCTTACAAGGTGGATCCCCTACCTCTATATCTAATGCTTTAACCACGTAAGTACAATATTTACATCTCCCACATGGTCTTGTACCCCTTTCATCTCTCTTAACAATCAGGTGCTCCAAAAAGAATTTCAAATTATTACCCACTTTGTAAGTAAAAGTTGGGCCTTTCCATAGAGAACTGACAATCCTATTGTTGCATTCCAAAATCACACAGTTTCTATTTAAGATAGTTCTCACCTTTTAACCAAATGTACCAAACTGGGTCAACATGGTATAAGAGTAACCTGACCTGTTGAGGGAATTGTTATCAGTGGTCAAGGTCTTACAATTTGTTCTTAAATTTGACTCCTCCTGCCCAAGCAAATCTAGAGCCCCATACTTCAAATATTTCTAAACACATCTGTTGAACCAAACACTCAGGGTGGCCCCTTGCTGTGAACATCGGCACCAAAGTGGCCAATTCCCTTTCCAAATTCTCTTTGGTCTTTGGTGGAACACATTCTCGCACCTCTAATCATTTGCCCCTGGACTAAATTTCTTTTTATATGATAAGGGTGGTGGCTATTAAACCTCAATAAACTGTTTGAATAGGTTGGCTTATGATAAACTTTCGACATGAACATTCCCAAATCAATATCTTTAGTGATGTTCACATCAAGATAGTCAATACTATCCGTGTTAAAACTATGT
Source organism: Protopterus annectens (assembly GCF_019279795.1). NCBI lineage: Eukaryota > Metazoa > Chordata > Ceratodontiformes > Protopteridae > Protopterus > Protopterus annectens. The sequence goes on from NC_056729.1 coordinate 1,060,066,859, forward strand.
GTGAATTTAAAACAAGGACAGACCCCATTAATGTATTCAACAAAATCATCCACAATTGACTTGTTACATTTCCATAAGATGAAAATATCATCCAAACAATGTGTGTAAAAAAGCCATTCCTGGCTAAACCTAGTACTAAATATAGTGAGCTTATCACCTTGCCATGACTGAGTTAGCATAAATGGGGGAACAACTAGTCCCCATTGCCACACCCTTAGCCTGTTTAAAATATTCATTTTCGAAAGTTATAAAATTATTCTGAAGTATTAGTTCCATCACTTCTATGACAAAATTAACCAAGGTGTTACCAAGATTAGTGTACTCCACTAGTGCCTCATGAAACAATTCTAGCCCAACTTGATGTGGGATAGAACTGAACAGATTGACTACATCAATGGTTGAAAAAACAGTAGTCTCAGAAAAATAATGTGCTTTTAATCTTGTCAAAAAATCCCAAGAGTCTTTAATTACATGGTTAACTGTACTTAAGGCACCCTTAACCAGTCTGTCAACAACCCCCAAGGAATGTGTTGAACTATTCTGTCCAGCTACTGTAAGTCTGTATGGTAGGTGGTGCAATTTTTGTGCACCTTCGGAATTCCAAACACTGTGGGAATAAGTGGAAATTTGTTAGTCAAAAATTTAAATATTTCTTCATTAATAGCACCTTGGTATAAACTATCCTCTAGAAAAAAGTTGTAACCTTCTGTGAATCTCATTCAAAGAAACCAGGGTATATTTCTCAGTATCATATATAATTGTGGTGAGATCATTCACATAATCTAGTTTGTCCACAAGGACCACCCCTCCCCCCTTATCAGGCTTCATGACACTGACATCGCCAATTGCCCTGAAACTGTTCAATAAAAATGTCTCTTCCCTAGTCAAATTAAAATAATCATTTCTGTGAACCTGATATTAACTAAAGACGTCTTTTATACACATTTTTTCATAATGAACTAAACTCGGGTGCAAAGGAGGGTTGTAGACACTTTTTCTCTTAAATCCATTGGGGTTGTCTATGTGTTCCCCATTTTCTTTAAACAATAATTGAAAGTTCAGTTTTCTAATATACAGCTGTAAATCGATTAATACATTAGAGATGTCAGGTTTCTTTGCTGGAACAAACTTAAAACCCTTCTCAAAAAGGGAAAAATGAGTGTTAGTAATACTCAAATCTGTGTAATTAAAAATGTTAAAGCCGTTTAGGCTTAACAACTTGCCTCCAAAAGAAGAAATAACATTCTCAGTCCTATTCTAGTAATCTAAAACCTGTTCTGGTTCTGATTGTTCCAATAATTGTTCCTTCCCCTCGTGTGCCGCGCCCTCGGGGTCTGCTGTCCCCGTAAAAATATGTTCCTGTTCCTATTCTTGTTTAAAATCCTTTCTGACCTTCTTAGTTGAGGGTATTCATGTTCAAAAACCTCATCAACCTCAATGTCCCGAAAGGCAGCCTGTGTGTTTTCCTCCGCCCTTCTAAGGTCATAGGTAAGGGAGCCGGAATCAAAATCCTCTATACCTTCTCTATTGTTATCTGTGTTAGACCCATAGTAACTCTTGGGAAGAGGATAAGCTTCTTTGTGCTTATATTCCAATTCATCCCTCTTAAGCTTCTACAACTTCCTAGCCACATTCTCCTTCACTTGGTTCTCAATATTATTAAAAATATTGTCATATCTGGCTTCAGAACTAGCAAAACATGCATCATTTAAAATGTCATTATTTAAAACATTGACCTCATCCAATAACCCTTTGATTTTTTTATTGTTGATATTAATAATAAAATGTAACAATTCTGTCCCATGCCTGTTGAACATTGCAAGCAGTTCGTCAAGTTCCTGTTGCCCCGCAGTTAGCCCGTTTGGAAACTTGAACATCCTGAGTCCCTTCGGAACCCTTTGCAATCTAATGCATTCAGCAAGGTACTGTTTGTATGTTAAATACTTTGCTCATTTTTGTCTCAAAGTCCTGAAGTCTGTTGTGAATGTCGACCGGTTTAGTACTTCTAACATCGGCAAAAAAGACTGGCTCATTGTTAACCCACTGGTGAAACCGTCTCGCTCGACTGTTGTTGGACTCATGGTAATGTGCTTGCATTGTCTGCAAGCCCTAGACTTGTAAGTACCCATCTTCTTTTTCTTACATTTGGTCCCAGTTCTCCTTTCAAGTAACTGTTTCAAGGTAGTATCCTTTCTATAACTAATCTTGGGCTTAGACCCCAGCTTTTGAAATACATCCTAGTCACTAGAGAAAATCCACCACTATTTAAAAATGACATTCACAAAATTAGGGGTGTCTAAGCAATAGGTAGTAATAAACACTTGGTTACTCCAGCCAGATCTTTCTGAGCCTATAAATGTTATCACATTTGTATCATTTAATATGGGTAAATAAATGCCCCTCTCTCTTTTAAATACTACTTCCATTTTAGTATTAAATATAAACTCATTAGGGTAACCCCTAGCCAGAAACCTGTTAGTTACATAGTCACATTCCACTAAAAATTGTGCATCTGATACCATCTTGGCCAGTCGGACAAACTGTCCTATAACTACAGCCTTCTTCTGGTGTTGGGGGTGTCCATTTCAAAAATGAAGGTATAAGTTAGAGAAGGTAGGTTTTCGATTAATGTTAGATACATACTTCTGACTACTAACATTTTTACTAATTTGAACATCCAAAAACACTATACAATCAAGATCATAATTGTGGGAAAATTTTAAAAATTCAACTGTGTTATTGATGTACACCAGGAATTCATCCATTATTAGGGAATTGATCAAAAGACAAATTGGATGAATTCCTGGTGTGCATCAATAATGTGGCTGAATTTTTAAAATTTCAGTGAAATGTGACTCATAAATATAAAAGCTAACAATATAAAACCAATAGTAGCATCCCCCACCACCCTCAACTATATATGCTAACTCCAGGAACACACTACAGTAGGGAAAAGGGTTTTATTTACCCAACAGTACTTACATTCAGTGAAATATGATTCAGTGAAATGACTTTTTGTGATTTGAGCTTTCAGTGATTTTTTTGAGGGTGAATTGAAATTCAGTGAAATAAGTTTTCAGTGAATCAAAGTAGATTGATACACACACACACACACACACACACACACACACACACACACACACACACACACACACACACACACACTCATACACACACACACACACACACACACACACACACACACACACACACACACACACACACACACACACACACACACACACACACACTCATACACACACACACACACACACACATATATATACATATATATATATATATATATATATATTTACTATGGCTTACGCAAAGTGCATTCAACCGAACATAGCAAGGTCATAATCATGTTTTCAAAGACTGAATATATCAATCCCAGTGAAGTCAACCTCATAATAGCGTATGGAAGGCTGCACTTGACCTTTTGGTAAGCGACATGCTGAGACTGTATAGGGAGGACACGCTTCAGTGAAGAACAGGGAATTAGCCCATTTCTTCACCGTAGTGTGATATCAGAGTTGGTATATTTAATGTGCAGGAGGTGTAGGGGGAGCAGCTCACCACATGAAGGGTTGGAGGGTGGTGTAGCCCCCCCCCCTGCAAAATAGTAGAATTAATGTACCGTTAAATGTAGAGTTCACCTGTATGTTACTTTGCATAGCAGGACGTGAGTGACATCACCTTTTGCTATGTTGTATACATAGAACCCTGGATTCAATGTATTCAGTTTCATTGCGGTATACTATTCCTAATTTAGGATTCAACATTTTAGGTCGACATTGTATGCGATTGACTGAAGGTGATTTGAAATTCCCATAGTAGTATATGTAATATATGTATTGCATATAGAACTGACATCATTAGAATAAGTTACATGCATTCTTAATGTATTAACCTGTGGGACCAATGCTGTTAATTTGTTATTATCATCCTGAGATGAGAAAAAAGGTCTAGCATAACCTTTTCTATGTGTTAGAACATAATTTTTTGCTTTGTCTATCTCATACTCAGAGTAGCCTCTGCTAAGCAGGTTACTGGAAAGTTCACTGAAAGCAGATAACATTTTTATTTTATTTATTTATGTATTTTATTTTATATTTGTTAACTGGGAAAGTTTGACTGGGGACATGTCCTTTTTCAGTAGAGGCCTGGGGAGAAAAGCTCCACATTGAACATACATAATTACAATACATTAGTAGTACACCCAGGAACAAAAGTTAGACAACTAACTCAGGACAAATTGGACAATCAGTTAGACAAAAGGCATATTAATGAATTACTGTACACTATGAGTTTCAGCTAAATCATTAAGAAACAACAGATGAAACGTAAGTATAGAGTAGTTACATCATGATACAATTCTGTGTGAGTAAATAGTGGGTCCAGTATGACACAGTAGTTTCTGAATAAAGTTTACAAAGAAATTGAAATGTTTAGTCAATATGTCATCAGCTCTGCAGTGGCATCATCCTGTGTAATGTTGCTATACAAAGAGGTATAGATACTAGGAGAGACAGTGGAAAATGATTGGTCAGTAAGTGAAGCACAGGTAGTAGCATTGTTAGAGAGATTAGTCAGGAGCAGAGCATGGACACAGCGATTTATTTAATAAGTCATTTTTTTAATGTTGTTTTAAACTGAGCTACAGATGCAATAGTTGTAATGTTTTTAGGTAGAGCATTCCAGATTTTTTTCTATATAATTTGAGAAGAGGGAGTCACCTTCTTGATTACTGGTTATACTGAATTTTAAGTTATGTTTGTTTGTGGAGTATAGGGTTCTGTTACGGGCATTGGGTTGAAGTAATATTTGTAAGTAGGGATTTTCTCTGGTTCATAGAGTATTTTATGGGCCATGGTTAACTGGTAGTACTGAAGGAGGTAGGGGAGCTCTAGCCAGTTGAGTTGCTTGAGTGCTATACAATGGTGGGCTCTAGCTGGCAAGTCTGTAGCATATCTGGCAATTTTGTTATAACAAGATTCAAGTTTTGCTAGCTCTACTTTCTTTAGATTTGTGAGTATGGGAGCTGTGTACAGCAGTGTGGGGATTAAGTGAGATTGAGCAATGGTAGCTTTAGTATTTTTAGTGAAGTAGTGTTTGTTCCTGTACAATGGTCCAAGGTTTTTTTGTACTTTTTTTACTGTTTGGGAAACGTGAATGTCAAATTTTAAATTACAATCAATTTCAACTCCTAAGAGTTTGATGTGCGGTGATGGGGAAAACATGATGTTGATAATGATACAATGTTGAAAGTGTTATTGGGTGAGGCTGATTTTGTGTGTTGATTATCTGATCTTTAGTATTCAACCTAGCATACCTAAGAAACTGCCCCTTCACAATGTTCCTGGTAATGTGCTTGGGGTATATACTTTCTGAATTGTGTCACATCTTCTGCAGGGTTTCTTATAAACCTCTGTTTCTGACGTATGTTGTCTTTTAGTAATTTTCACATTTAAAATATATATAGTCTCTGCTGAAAACTTAAAAGTAAATCTTACAAAATGCGCTGTCTCTTGTAAATATTCAACAAAATCAACAGGGAAGTGGGGCCTGTTCAGATGAAAAAGGCATCATCCACAAAGCTACCATAGAAAGAAATATACTGTCAAAATAAATTTGGCATTGTCTAAGACATAAAGCATCCCCCAGTATGTAAGAACCAAGTTTGCATACCTACTGGCACATGGTGTATCCATGGTTACACCTATTTCTGTATATAAAATACATCATTACAAGTAAAACGATTATACAGCAACACACATCAACTTAATAGGCTCTTTATTAGAGATCTTTCTGAATAATAATAATGTTTTTACACTACCTTGCCCCAGACATGTATAGTTATTGATCAAGTATTAGATATACTCAAAGTCTGTTTCCATTACCTGGAAGAGTCAGGAGGGGGTGTTAGTACAAGCCTATTACTGCATGCAAAATGTTTATGGCCTACTGCATTCTACATACCATGATCATACATTGGTATGATATGCAACTGTGATAGCTAGTCATTGATGATGGCAGTGCATCTCCCTCTATTCTTTACAATAGCTATGGTGGGCAGCTCATAGCAGTAGCATGGCAAACCCTCCAGTATCTTCATGCACAGTATGCAACTGCTCAGGAGAAGAGGTGGGGTCTAGTCAAAAACCTTGGGCTATGACATTCATTCAGTGACAGTGCAAAGTTACACACATAATACTTGGTACATGCAGTGAGACTTGTGGGCCATGCTAAGTACATCAGACATTTCTCCACATATCAGACAGGGCTGTATTGGTCATATGGTGTTATTAGTGATCACCATGTGTACAGTGTTCAGTAGTCAGCTGGAACAAGTGCTAGTAATACTGTCAGATTTTGCATGAACCATAAAAGAGCTGGTGTTACAAAAAACATTTAGGACTACTCTCTGATTATTTCACTGCAATATTACTGAAACTGAACTTACCTGAATAAAGAATTGAATTTGGTTTTCTATCATGAAATGTACCACTGATGTTGGTGTTTTTTTTTTTTTTTGGCTGTCTCTTTCCTTTCTTTTAGGTAGAAGGAATAAGTGTAGCATTTATCCTATCCTTCAGTGTGGGCATCCAACTGCATGCATAATGTTTATAGCCTACTGCATTCCATATACCATAATCATGCATTGGCCTGGTATGCAATTGCCACAGATAGCTGTTAAGTGACTTCATGCTGAGTGATCTGTATTAGTGATGTTTAACATGTAACTTACATTTGGATGGTGTCATATACAACATCCTGTAAAGACAGTGTTGGTGATGGTTCTAGAGACTGTGAGCAGCTGATAATATGGGAGCTTGATGCTGAGTTGTTCTGATGACAGGATCTACTAGAAGCGGGGGGACCTCTTGGGATTGAACTAACAGTGGTATGGGACCTAAACTTCCACTGAAAGGTTCATCCACATGTTGTGGAATCCTGAAAAGTCTTGGCTGCCTTTTTTTTTTTTTTTTTTTAGAAATCTAAATGAATGCATGCAGCACTTCCTTGGGATACCCGTGGTGTACAGCCTACTCATCCAGCACCCATGCAGACACTCATTCATCCACATCCAGCACTTTCCCCAGTGTGTGTCTCTGGTTAAATCCTTATTAGTGTGTGTATGGATGCTGACATGGATACCATGTGTGAAACCATACTGTGCAAGATGATTATCATGGCATTGTTCCTGGCTTCCACCATTCCCATGTACTGGTGAATTTCCTCACGTATACCCTGTAGTACTCTATCCATCTCTATGTAACTCTCAGTGGCAGTAGCCTGGGCCTAAACTATGCCACAGTTCATCTGCTGCTGGGCAGACAAGGCCTTGTGTGTCTCTGGAGCTAACTGTGAAAGATGTCTTCACCTAGAACTCATATGTACAGATCTAATAGTGAGTACTTCTACCTCCGAAATGGTTGTCAACAAAGGGTTTGGGCTGTGCACAAGAAACAACTGTTGAGCTATATGGTGTTCTCCCAGTTGTTGTAAACCCATTTCCTCATTATGCTGAGTGTGTGAGCCTGTCTCACTGCATATGGAGCTATCTACCTGCTTTAGGATAGGGAGTCCCTGCTAGTACATTTTGCAATTTGTGCCTCTGCACTGAGGCAATTTCATAAGAATGAAAGTTATGTCTTCAGCACTGAGAGCCATTCTGCGGCATCAGCTTGCTGTGCTGCATCTGAGCATGCATTTTCTGATCCTGTAAAAAATATGTCTTGATGTGGTCATTGTGATTGGCGACAGATATATATGAGTTTGTATTAAAGTATGATGTCTAAACTTACCATGCCTTCACTGCAGAGTGTTAGCTACAGCTGATGTTCATAGAATATTTGTTGAGGAAACATTTAAAAGTTATATGCACACAGATGCTATTGTAAGTATGTCTAGCCTGAAATTAGCAAAAACAGCCAAACTCTAACCTACTGCACTGTCTTTATGTGGATGCTGGGGGAGTCTGAATGTACTGGATTCAATATCACCACAAATGATTCCAGTGCATCCTTCTGTGCATCAAAGTCATTGCCCCTTATAGACAGTAGGAACTCCTTGTCCACATCCGGTGCTAAAAGTTGTACAATGGAAGGTACACCATCAGTGCTGCTAAGGGCAACTGCATTCTGCATACCCTTTGTAGTAGCATGTCCTACAATGTCATTAGCTCTTTTCCTATACAGAGTTAAGGTGTGGTTTGTTCTCCCATAGCTTAAATATTATATCAGCCACTCCTTTATTTGTAACTTGCTTTCTATATCTTTCCCTGGGCTGTTTTCCCCGTCCTGTACTGCTGCACTTCACAATTCTGTCCATTATGTCTGAGACAAATGCATTGCATAGCACTAGCTTCCTCCTAAGTTCCTAATATCATCTTTTGCACAACAACCATCTGTGGACTACCATTCAGCCATGTAGTATGCCAGTTCATCAGTCCTCAACATACCTCTCAACCTTTTTAAGTAAGAATTCTAGACAAAGTCAAATACAATGGGAGGGGGAGACAAAGGCCCAAAATCAGGGACAGGCTTTTAATATTACACTACTTAACTTAGAAAGTTGGTAGCGTAGCTCTCAACCTTCCATCTCCAAAATGAGGAACACTAGCCCTCATAATGTGGAACAAATGGGCAAAAACAAAACAAATACTACTACTAACAACTTCAACTAGGAAGGAAGGCCATAGGTTGTTAAATATGCTTGTTGGTTTTAAAGAGAAGAAATAATGAATTAATATGATTCATTCTTTCATTCTATTTACCATGGAAAAAAAAAAAAAAACTAACATGAATGTGTGACAGAGTCTTTCAGTGTGGAACATTGAAGGAACTTTGAACAATGAAACTTTTAAGACCCAATGATGAGCGTTTCCTCATAATGAGGTACACTTGAGAGGTATGGTGGTAGACCAATAGATTTTTAATCAGTATGCCTTTTTTGAGTAATAAAAATATGCAACTGCAATGTCTGGCATTATTGTCTGGCTGTAATCATTAGTGATGAACTAGAAAATGTATTTATTTATTTATTATTTATTTAGTTTGGTAACTGGAGTACAGGACTGATCCAAAAGGATCACTCTCAGCCTGGACAAATATAAATGACAGTAAACAAGCAAGCTAACAAAAATTATTACAAATACAAACAAAATGTTGTGTGCAGAAAGCAATGAAACGCTAACAGTAATAATAATAAAGTGCACAGTGCAGAGAACAATAGGAAGGATGATTACAGTAAGGCAGGAAAAAGAAGAAAAAGAGAGTTAAATACTGAAAGGACAGAGCACAAAGTGTAGAAGAAAAGGAGAGTTAAATACTGAAAGGACAGAGAGAAAAGTATAGAAGAAATTAACTATATACAATATATACAATGAGGAAGAGATGTCACATAGTGTAGGGAAATTATGTGAGAAAGACAAATGTGGCTGAGTGATGAAAGGGACAGTGGGGGGAATTAGGTGATGCCTCTAGACAGAAAGCATTTACAAATAGATTTGGACATGAAATGACCTTTAACCCGATCTGGAAATGATGCGTATGATGTGAAGTCTTTAAGATTAATAGGGAGGGATTCCTAGAGATTGGGCCTAGGATGAAGAAGCCATGGTTAGTGTAATGAAGTCTGGTTCTGGGCCAAAGTGGTGAAGACCTCTTAGACTGCAACTTGGTGGGAGGAGGTCATCTGAAGAAGTTAGAGAAAAGGGAAATCAACCATTTTACCATTTATGAGGGATACGGCAAAAATATGAGGCAAAATCAAGAATTATCTGGAGAATTAGTTACAGTTGAGAGTTATGTTCCTGAACCGTTCCCAACTATTACAGTTTTCCTGTCAGTCTGTTGTGCGAATTAGTCAAAGGGCTTACTAAAACTGAAGTGTACCATGTTTACTGATGCTCCTTCTTAAAGTTCATCTGTAACCTAATAACAAAACTGTATCAGGAATTGAATGACAGCCCTTTCTGTCCATAAGTCATGCTGGTTGCTGTCTTGGAATCTGTTCTGCTCTAGAAATGCTAATACCATTCAGCCTCATGATTCTTTTGATGATTTTCCATACTACTGCTATTAAGCTAGCAGGTCTGCATTTTCTCACATTTTCCCAGGTTTATGCTAAATGATAAAATGATTAAAACATCAAACATCAGCTCATTGAGACAAAAGCATCAAACATTTTAATCATCAAAAGTTAAACGTGACTTTTAATTGCACATAACCTGCTTCAACCACCCTGGCTTGTCCCTGGTGCGGTGTGCTCAGCATTTCTACAATCACTGTTACCTCGAGCAATTCCTTATTTGCACGCACAAACAATTTCCCCTTCTATGGACTCCATAACAAGGAAACAGACACCTCTAAAGTATTTTAATAGGTTCATAGGTAGGTACTAGGCTATCAGCTCAAGGGCCTACGTAAGCCTAGCCAACAAGATTCCCTGGCTTACGCCACCCAAGAAAGTTATTTTCCTGTGCCACTGTCAAGCAGAGACACAGAAGTGATCCCCAGGGTGCATTTCCTATTAATAGTTACGTATTCTACAATCTTTGTTACCTTGGACAACTCCTTATTGTCATGCACAAACCAGTTCCCCCTCCACAGACTCCATAACATGGAAACAGACACCTCTAATTTGTTTTAATAGCTACATATTCTACGATCACTGTCACCTTGGGCAACTCCTTATTTTAAACCATTTTCCCCTCCACAGGCTTCATAACAGGGAAACAGACACTTGTAATGTGTTTTAATAGTTACATATTCTACAATCGCTGTTACCTCAGGCAACTGCTTATTGGCATGCACAAACCATTTCCCCCTCCACGGACTCCATAACAAGGAAACAGACACCTCTAAAGTGTTTTAATAGCTAAATACTATGTGTGTATTGCCTTATTAATGTTAAGTTACGTATTGAATTGTCCTTTGTATTTGCAATATTAGTGGCGTGCACACCAAACCAGGTCACTCGCAGCAGTTCACCCCCACCCTTTCTCATCTCTAGAACCCCCTCTCTGCTAATAGACCTAGTTTCTCTTCCCATCCTCAACCACTGTATTAAACCCAAATTAAATACATTTGGCATGCTTTCCCCAAAGCTTAAGACAGCTTTAGTTCCATTCTTATTTATGTATTTCCTATTATACTAATAGTTTCTTGTTAGTGATATGTAATACATTCAAGTCCATCTGACAGAGCCACATGCATCTAACTAACTGATTGTTTTCTTTGGTACTGCCACCTCTCCGACCTGTTTCTACCCACAATGTTTGCCTTTGCTGCACTTGGGCTCACTCTGCTCACTTACTCTACCCCCATTCCCACACCTGCCTCACCTAGACTTATACTCACTTAGCCACACCCACTACTCAGCCAACCAATCACAACCTAGTACCTCCTCCACAGTAGGTCCCACCCAAACAGCCACTAGCTAATGCCCTGGGTCAATACACCACACATAGTACTCCAAACAATATTCACTCTATAGTCTACCACACATTCCATTTTGAACACAACTAACATAGTAACCTGTCCACACCATTACCCCAACACAAGACACCCTACATCACTACCTCCCCTCCCACTTCAACAGTGACTCTTTCTCTCACACTTGCTCCTACCACATCACTAACCAATTAATCCAGATCTTTCCCTTCTTGCCCACCAGTATTTTCTTCTTCAACACTCTATGTCCTTCCCTCTTACTACACCCATATCTCTCACCTAAAAATGTTTCCCCTCACTAAAAAACTCTTTCATGCACTCACTATCCACACCTTCACCACTACACTCTTAATATTCTGCTCTTTACAGTACCTCATATCATATTACACTACACAATTAGAATTACCCACCCCTACATACAACAATACATCTTTACAATCCAATACGTCACAACACTACTATCACTCCCAATATCTACAACATAACCTGCATAAGTTATCTTTCTATTCAGTTCCTCTTACTAAACCCAAAAACAAATACTTCTCACAAACACACTAAACTCATACTTAAACTCCATAAACTTCTGTCACACATTAATACACTACTACAACTCCGGGGACATCCACCACAACCCAGGAATCAACACACTACATCAGCAGACTTCCATTTCCAATCAAGTTCCACCTTTTACTAACTTATTAACCCATCACAGTAATTTGGACCTGCTAATTCTTAATATATATGTTATGAGCATAGTAAATAAGGTCCATGATCTACATGCCAATTTTGCACTGTACTCACTTGATTGATATTGTGGTACTAACTGAGACCTGGTTAAAACCAATCAATAGTAACAATGCCATTATTCTTCCTGGATTTAATACCCTACATAAAGACAGAATAGAAAAAAAAGGAGGCAGAGTAGCAATTCTATTTAAAAACAACCTAACTGTAAAGGCTCTGGATCAGACTATTACCAACCTTGACAGCACAGAAATATCATTCTCCAAACTAGAAATAAACTCTAAAAATGTCATTAGCATAAATGGATGACACATCCCTCCAGGAAAAAATATACCTACCCTGGAAAACATACTGCATTGGACATCCAACTCAATGCTCAAGAAACTATCCTTATAGGGGATTTCAACATTGATTGGATGACCTGCTCCTCTCAAAACGCAACAAATTTTATCAACTTATATGGATTTACCCAAATCATCCAATCCCCCACAAGAATAGATAAGCCATCCAAAAAGGAATCAACTCTTGATTGGACAATCATAAATAGACCTACCCACTCCTTTCACTGTGGTTGCCTTCCTGACAGCCTGAGTGACCATCAACCAATCTTTCTGCTTAGGCATTGGTTTCATTATAATGATCAATTAACTTATCATCTGATAAGAAATAAAAAGCATTTTAATACTGGCTAACTAAAGTGACTAGGTCTTTACTAATAACTAATAAATAAAGACAAAGCCTGGAACCACTGGCTTGCTATCAGGTCCCAAACATCAAAACAATCATACTTAGAGCTCCATAATAAAGCAAAAAATCAGTTAAACAAGATTTATTTTATTTATTTTTTTTATTTAACATTTGTTGACTGGGAAAGTCCGACTAGGTTCCACAGAGCCTGTTTTCAGCGGAGGCCTGGGGAGAAATGCTCCAGATGCATGTCTTTGGAATGTGGGAGGAAACTGGAGTACCCGGAGGAAACCCACACAGACACAGGGAGAACATGCAAACTCCACACAGAAGGCACCCCAGCTGAGAATCGAACCAGAGAACCTCTTGCTGTGAGGCGACAACATTAACCGCTGCACCACTGTGCCGCCCATAAATAAATGATAGATAAAATAAATTACTACCAGAATATACAAGTGAAACACCAGAAACCCCCCAAAGGTTCTGAGCAGCCATTAACAATATTCTCCTTTCAGGAAAATCTGCGACACCCTCACTACCAACCAATAACTCCAATGAAACCATTGCTACCCAATTCAACAAATATTTCACTGAAACTAAGAACCAGGATAAAACACACAAAAACTTCAGAAATCCCCAAAAATGAAGGAAACCAATGCTTAGATCCAGGTTTTTTAGGTTTAGATTAAGTTTTTTTTTTTATGGAAATTTGTGAAATGTCAGCCTTGTCTGTTGTTTATTTGTGAGTCCTTTCAAAGAAAGTTGAGTTTATTTATATACTGTCCTAGTTATGTATTTTTTAAGAAAATTGGTTTATGCCTTTAAGGAGGTGGACCTTTTTAATTGCTTGACAATTAAGATATGTGTATGTAAGACATTTGGTCAGTGTTAATTTGTATTCTGAGGAAGTCTCCATTTTTTTAAATGAAAGCGCTAAATAAACATCATTTGGTATGGATCTAAGCCTTGGTTTCCTTCATTTTGTGGATTTTACTGAAATCACAACTAATTTATTTATTCTTCTAAACTCCCCCCTCCACCGAATCATCCAAGACCAGCATTAACAACTCCTCTTTTTCATTTAAACCAGTTTCCATCAACAACATAAATGAATTACTTAAAAAACTAAAACCCACAACCCTAGCCGCAGACCAACTTCCAGCAGAATGCAAATTGCTGCCAATGCAATAGCCTTCCCTGTGTCCATCCTTATTAATGGATCCATGTCAGAAAATAAAGTCCCTGTAATTTGGAAAATCTCCCACATAATACCCCTACACAAAGGCAGTAATTCTACACAAATTACTAGTTATCATCTAATAGCCATGCTCTCCCCCTATCTGAAATCTTAGAAAGATGCGTACATAAACAAATCATGGTTCACCTACACACACACACACACACACACACACACACACACACACACACACACACACACACACAAACACACACACAGACTTTTAACAAACACCCAGAAAGACTTTCACCCCTCCCATAGCACACTACTGCATTAATGTCCTTTACCTATATAGTAAACCACCACAGAAATAATGGCAAATTTATATCTGCTATCTTTCTTGGCCTTTCCAAGGCCTTTGACATGGTCACAAATAGTAAACTTGTCCAAGTTCTTTCTGAATTTAATATCAGTCACCCGTCTATCTATTGGTTCCAAAGCTGTTTATCTGCTCTCCAGCAGGCTGTCCAATGGCAGAACAGCCTCTCTCCTCTTCTCCCAGTTACAAAAGGTGTTCCCCAAGACTCTATTCTAGGACCGCCTACTCTTTTCACATTTTACAAAATCTGCACACTTCTGCACTTCATGCTTCTTTTATCCAACATGCAGATGATTCTACCTTAATCTGTCCTGCCTCCTCCCCACAGGAACTCCAGTCAATTACACAGGACTCATTTCTCTCAGTTGAAGCATGGCTTAGAAACTCAAAACTAATTCTCAACCCTCACAAAACAATGCTTCTTTTATTTTGCCCCCAACTATCCACCGCTTTAAGCCCTTCCTACAATATTCTGTCCATAAACAAAACCATCATTTCTCCTCATATTCACACTAAACATTTAGGTGTAGATAGCAACTGTAATATGAAATTTGACATCCATTTCTACCAGACCATAAAGAAAGTGCATACAAATAGGTGTTCTCTAAAGAAATAAACAATTCCTTACTATACAGGCTACATCTGCCATTGCACATACCCATCTCATATCTACACTTGTCTATGCTTCCCCAATACTCACAAACTTGAGAAAGACTGATTTAGCCAAACTCAGTTCTTGCTACAATAAAACATCCAGGTTTGCCACAGACTCTCCTTTCAGGTTACACCACTGTTCAGCTGTTAAACAACTTAGTTGGCTTGAGCTTCCCCAATTCCTCCTTTGTAACCAACTGATCTTTGCCCATAAAATCATTTACCACTCTGACAAAATCCCCACCCTCCAAAATTTAATAATGCCATACTCAAACAATAGGTCACTACTCTCATGTAATAGATTATTATTACAGGTAACAAAAGCGAACAATGCAGCTGGTGATTCCCTCTTCTTCAACTTCATATCTAAAAAAATTGAACTCTCTGCTCCATAACGTTGTATCCCATTTTGCCTTAACAAAGTTTAAACAGTTGCTGAAAACACATCTGGCAGATACTTGGCTATGCCGCTGCACCAACATGCCTTATAACAGAATACAAGAAAGAGTGTGTAATCACTGTGGGGACCTTGTAATTTGAAATTTGCTAGAATAAAGAATTTATGGGAAGAAATATGTAAAAATAAGATGAAAGGTTTTGAAATAGTTGAAAATTTAAATATGAATATGTTTGAATATGGTTATTATGGTAACAAAAAACAAAAACGGGTTGAAAAAAGTGATAAAAATATTTTTTTTATTTTATGGACATTATGGATTGAGAGACTTGATGAAGTAAAGTTTAATGGGAAATGGATATTATCAAGAGATTGTGAAGAAGACACATTTTTGGCTTTGTAAAAAAGGTGGGAGGAAATGATTAATAACATATGAGACTGTTTTGCATTCTATATATAAAAGTGTAAATAATTGTAAGCAAGGTGTATTATGTAAATAATGTATATAAGCTTTGATAATCAATAAATAATCCCTACTTGTAATTGTAGTGAGTGGGACCCATTTTGCAAGAGCACTTACAGAAGCAGCCAAGAGAAACAGGCAGGCAGATTGAGAGAGAAGAAAATAATGGAGTAGTGACAGAAATGGAGGAGAAAGCCAATACTGAGACCAGAGAATGCATGCTGGATTCTTTGGAGATGTTTCAAAGAAATTTGTTTGATGGAGATGAGATGGCAAAAGATGGATGTATAATTACAACCCTGCAGTCTAGAGGGTTGTGGAATGATCTACTTTAAGAAATGGTGATGCAAAGTGAGCCAGAAAATGAAGGAGATGTTTCTTGAGGGGCATTGTGGAGAAAATACAACAGGAGGATACAGAGACAATCCTGAGGAGTAGCAGTGAGATGGAAAGGAAAACAAATGCAGAGAAAGTAAAATAAGCCAAAAGGAGAGTAGCAGAAAAGAAAGCAGCAGAAGAAAATGAAAAATGGAAGCATGTGGTAAGGATTCAAAGTAAAGAAGGCAAAGAAATGGACAGGTAAGAAGCATGTGATAACTTAATATCTCCTTTGAGTGTAAAGGCACATGAGTTAAGAGAATTTATTCTTATTAACAAAGAGGCATTTTGGGAGCATTATATCTGTTACTGCTTTTTTTTCAATGGAAAGTTTTCTTGGAGAATATAAAACAAAGAAACGTAACCAATGGAATCTTTATGTGATAAAAGCATTTAACGGGAAAAAAGAAAATTCATATACAATTTTGAACAGACTTGGAAAGAGAGAGTTTGAAAGGGCATTTGAAAACTTTATATAAAGAAGTACTAGTCATTGCAAAGGTTTGTGATAAAAAGGGTTTATGGATTGGTGGATGGAGTTGTAATGTTGTGTTAAAAAATAAAAAGAGAATATATGCATACATACATATATATATATATATATATATATATATATATATATATATATATATATATGTGTGTGTATACCAAGCATGATTCATTTCGAGGGTTATAGAGGTGTTGTAAAATACTTCTGACAACTCAAAATATGTGTTTTTTGTGGAAAATAAGGACATTAGATAAGTAACTGTGATGAAAGAAAATTTTATATTTGTAGGGAAATGGGACATAATGCAAAAATATGAATTGGAATGTTATAAATGTAACAAAATTGTACATTTATGTATGGATTATAAAAATGAAAACAAGAGTAAGGAAAATGAAAGAGATGAAAATGAGCAAAGAGAATATATTTTAGTAGCAGTAGAAATAAAAAAAAAATAAATGAGAAAAAATAATAAAGATGACATAGAAGAAGGCTCTAAACTAAGTGATGAAGAAGAAGAAGATATAAATTGGGAAATGGTAAAAGAAACAATAATTATATTGGTAAAACAGTAAAAGACAGAAAAATAAAATTAAAGGGACAAGTACAAAAAGGAAAGGAAATGGATGAAAAATAATATATACAGCTGAATGTTGGGGGGTTGATATAATTGTTAAGGTGTTTGGCTCACAGGCATGATGTACATTAGATTCTCAGCTTTGGGAGAGAAATTGGCTATCCTTAGACTGTTCCATTAATACATCTAGCCTAGTAATTAACTATGAACTTATGAATCCGTGAATATGAGGAAAGGGAAAATGAAAGCTTTAGACAGCTTTCTGTAAATGTGAATAGTATTAAGAATATTGTAAGAAGAATAGACATTTTGGAGTGGTGCAATACATGTGGTATAGATATCATTATTAGAAGATCAATATTTTTAACAATTGAAGAAAGATTATAAAAAGACAAACTATGGGGAGGAAAGATAATCTGGAATTTGGAAAATGAGAGAAGTTCTGGAATAATCATATTCTGTAGAAACACAGTAAAAATATTAGATGTAACTTTAACAAAAATGAGAAGAGTAACCATTGTAGATTTAAAATGGAAAGAACAAGTACATAGAATTAGAACATTATGAGCCAGATTCAATAAAGCCTACACTAATTGTACAGTGTTCTGAGTGAACAGACAACACAGACATAACACACACCTTCTTCCTCCTAATTTTAGTTTTCCTACTGATATTCTTGCAACTTTAAATATTGACAGGGATTTATAAAAGTTACCACAAAGTGTAGTCTACATGTACACTTAATGTAATCTTTCTGAGTGACTAGAAAGCACAAAAAATATGATAAGAATTTTATTGAATACATATCATGTACACTTAGTGTACACTTTGTGTAGGCTTTTTTGTCTCTGACCCTATATGCTTAAAGAATAATTGTAAAGAAAGGGAAGCTTATTTCTTAAAATTTTTGACTATGTAGTAATAAATATGAATATTATAATAATAGGATACCTTAATTGTGATTTAAGAGGCAACTGTAAAAAGAAAGGAAATGATATCAGAAAAATGTTAGAATTTGTATGATGTATGTAAGTTAAAACTTTGGGACAAAAATTTGTGGACTTACACGAGGTGAACTGTAATAGATTATTTTATATTATTAGAAGGTTTAGTTATAGGAGAAGAGGAGGTAGATGAAAGGGAATTTTCTGATCATCTTACAATATGGCTAGAGATAAAGGAAAATAAGGAATATACAAAAATAGACAAAAAAATAAAAAGGATAAATGAGAAAACATAGAATGAGGAAGGAAAGAGATTAGCAATACAGTTACAGAAAGATCATATTACTATGACAACATTTTATAAAAGGATGGTCTGAATGTTGGATGATATTTAAAGAAAATATAAAAAAATTTTACATTGGCAATATGATGTGAGAAAAGTAGAGAAGGAAAAAGAACATATAATGGTGCATTGGAAGATTTAGAACATAATGATAGAAAGTACATTGATAAAGAAATAGAATTATGTGGAAGAAATGAAGAAAAAATACAAGAATAGTTATATAAGTAAATATATTTTTTACAAGGAAAAAGAGAAGTACTGAGTTACTTAAGCAGATTAGTAAAGGAAGATGGTAGTGTAATGAGAAAACTAAAACATGTGAAAGGAGAGACAAGACATGCTCCACTTAAAGAAATCCAAATCCCTCTGAGCTACACGCTCTAGGGACGTAAACCTTATCACCATGATAAACAGAACATGCTGGAGGGATAGATTCCTGTCCCAGAGACTTCCCATACTCTGAAACAAACTACCTATCTTTATTAAACAAAGTTCCTCATTAGCACTCTTCAAGAAAATCTTGATGATTGGATGGGAGATAGGAAATTCACCCTGGGGATTTCTTCTATGGCTCTGCTTGACTGGGGCACAGGAAAATAATTTTCTTGGGTGTCGAAAGCCAGGGTACTTTTTGGCTAGACTTATATAGGCCCTAGGGCCAATAGCCTAGTACCTACCTATGAACCTATGAAATAACTCAGGAAATTTTATGAAATGTGTAGTATAATATATATATATATATATATATATATATATATATATATATATATATATATATATATATATATCAAGAAATGTTTAAAGAAAAAAAAAGAAGGTAGTGAAAAAAAACATGGAAAGTAAACAGGTTGACAGAAAAAGAGAATAAGGACTTGGAAAAGGAGATATCTTTATATGAGCTAGATAAAGTATTAGAACAAGTAAACACAAATTCATCTGCAGGACCAGATGGAACAGGGTATGGGCTGTATAAACATTTGAGGGATTGGCAAAAAATATTTTAAATATTTTGAATGAATAGTTAAATTAAGGTTTTATGTATAAATAATTATGCAGTGGAATATTTAAATTCATATGGAAGAAGGAACACAGAAGACAATTCAAAAATGGAGAATGGTAGTACTGAATAATAATGATTACAGTATCACTATGAAAGTAATACAAAATAGATTTGAAAATAAATGTTATGAAAGATAGCATATATAGTATAAAGTGGTAGGATTGTCAAGCATTATTAATGACAGAGATATTTTGGATGATATGAATAAACAAGAAGAAGCAAAAATCATGATAGGAGACCTTAACAAGGCATTTGACATAATTTGACATTAAATCTTTTGGGGAATAATGAAAGAATATAATATCAGTGAAGAAGTTAGGAAATTATGTATGTTAGAGTATAGTAATGATAAAGTAAAAAATACTTGTAAATGGCTGATTAAGCCAAGAGGTGCATATGAATAGTGGTGTAGACAGGGAAGCCTAATGATGTGCATACTGTTTGCATTTGTTATGAATGTGAAAGTATGTGGCATAAATTACAAAATGAAGGAGGTGGGGTACATAATACCTGAAGGGTTAAGAATTCCTGTTGTTAACATATGCAGATGACCTTATAATAATTGCAAATAACATAGTTTGGATAAAATAAGTAATAACTTGCACAAATGTGTGTCTCAGGATGATAGGGATGGCTTTAAATAAAAAGAAAAGTAAAGGTTTAGGTGATAGTAAAGATAGGAATATATATTTTACAGTGAATGAAATTTCTGTGTTAGGTATACAATTTGGGATTAAAGAAGTAAGTAGAATTCAGTGGGGAAAAACAATAGTAGAAATAAAACAAATTTGTGTTTTCTGGAGAACATATAAATTATCATTCAGAAAAAAAGTCTTATTTGATAAATTCAGTATTGATGGGAAAAATAGCATACTTGGTAAATGTATTTATGTTGCCAAAGGAATTATTGCAGATATTTTTTTCATTAATATGGGAGCTTTGTATGTAAATAAAGAGGAAGGAGGTTTAGGGTTATTAACTCAGTGGAATATGTTGCTTCATTAAATTAGTACAAAGAGTTAAAGTGGATAAAAGATGAGAGATTAGTAGTAAATTGCATAAAAATAAGTATGCTAAATTCTGAGGTGTAGTAAAAAGAGTAAAAGAGAAAAGTGCATATAAATGAAGACATAAAATGTTACCAAGAAAAAATATTGTTGTGGAAAACAAAACTGATGATATCGAAAAAGAAAGAAAATTATGGTATATAAATGTAATGATTAAAACATTACTATGTAAAACCATATTATATGTAATGAAAGAATAACTGAAATTATGTTTAATGATAAAAGGATTTTAGCAACAATATTAAACAAAATCAGATGCTGGTTATGGAAAAAGGAGTGGGGGGTCTAATAAGGATAAAAATTTAGCAATATTGTAATGAAAATTATGAATATGTGTAAATATATTTGTATATCTATATACTGGTACATTTGTGAATACTTGCAAATATGTAAATCTGTTGTAAATAAGAGTTATTTTTTGTATATAAATAAAGGACCCCTGCTCTTTTCAATAGGTACCATGATATCTTTTATATCTACTTGAGCTACCACCAGCTCAAGTAATTGGGACCTTGGTTTAATGTATCATCTGAAGTACAACAGATTCAGAAGTACAGCACCCCCTGCAGCTTAGACTAGACAATTACATTTGTTCATTTTTCCAACACCCACTTTATCTTATTCGGGGTCACAGGGGAGCTAAAACCTCTCTAAACCCTCAGATAACACACAGCATTGAATTAATGCTGGACAGAATGCCAGTCCACCAGAGAACACAGGTACACTTATACCATATGTACACTTACAGCAATTTGGAGGATTGCTGGTTCACATATAGAATGTTGAGTGTAACATCAAAGACCTATATGGATACAAGGAGATAATGCAAACTTCAGGTCTATCTAACTTTGTCGAATGACAAATCAGCAAATGCTTATTTGTCGAACACCTATTCACTGAAGCTACTAACCATTGAACTGAGTTTCCAGCTAAAGTTTTCCTAGGGTAAACCAATGGCAATCTACCTTAGTGACTGTGAACAAAATCATAAAACTTAACACCTACCCAGGTGGCGGGCTATGCCCCCCCCACACCCCCAACTAAATATACCAACTCTGAGATTGCACTACAGTGGGAAAAGGGGCAAGCTCCAGATGGTTGCCAATCATTGGTTTGTCTTAGGAAAAATTTCACTTTCAATTCAATGATCAGTAGATTCGATGAATAGGTATTTGACAAATAGGCATTTGCTGACTTGTGATTTGATGAAGTGATATAGACCCACAAACTTCACATAGCAGACAACACAACTGGGAATCACACTGCTTACAGCTGTATCACTGTGCTGTCCTAGACAATTACATCATGTTAGATATAACAACACATATCACTACTGAACAATTGCATACTGTAAGGTTTTTATTGCATAAAATATAAGCCCCAAATTATCACCTAAAAGATTTGTTTGAGTATTTATCTTCTAAACTATGGCAGAATATGAAGTATTCTGTCCGATACCATAGATGTTCCTTTATGTGCATGTGCATTTACTTACACAAGACACACAGCTGTGAATGTCAGTAGGGTGAAAAAAGCACAGCACAGTTATTGTTCACTGCAGTACACAGATATGTCACATCTACCAGCTCACAAAGGAGGCTCCAAATTTCTGATAGCACAAAAGTAAACAAAGTTATTTTCCCATTTATTTAGATATCTTTTACAATCAGAACAGTCAGGGGTATATGTTCAAAAGTATTTAGAAGTCGTAAAGAAATTAACATTCTGAAATCTGATTCCAGAAAATAACACAGCAGTTCTGATGTATAGCTATAATCAGACAATGGGGAGTTTTCTTAGGCTTTGATAAAGGCATGCAGCAATTTTATTAAACATGTCTAGGTAATAAACAAACGTAAAACTTTTCATTACACCTTTTTTTCCCTCCTGTGATGTTGCTGTGGCTATGAAAGAATAATTGTGGTTATCACAGTGTAGTTAGAGTTAACACATTGTTTCATCAAAGAAATTGCATTAAACAAGTCTCTCCTTTTCCTCTTTTGTTATTACTGTTCCAGGAATTATAAAATAATGATATAACTAGGCAATAAAACTGCCAAACATATCCTACACCAAAATGTTTTCACATTGTTCATGTTTTCCAAAAGCTACAGCATTTGAAGTATAAATCACAATAATTGTTTAAATCAGACTGCCGAAACAGATTTACATGAGCCAATAATGCTTACAACTTTCCTGTTGATTAGAAAACTCATTTAAAGAAATGGCTGTCAGTTTGTATACAGTGTTGACATTAGCAGGCAGTGTCAAATAAAGAAAATATATTTTATGAAAAAATGTGAATGCAGAGTTAAAAGAATATTTCTGAAATAGCTAAGTCATCTTGTTTAAAGTAAAGCCAGATGTTTGTTTAAAGTAAAAGCCAATAATTTCTTTTAATTGTGTTTGCTGGTTAGGCCACCAAGGATAGCCATATGTGCACACAATGTTCCAATTAAAAAATCAAAGGATGCTTGATGGCGAAAGCAATCAACAATTGAAAGACCACCAAATGCCGGGTACTATACTGACCACAGTTTTGCAACTTTTTCCCTTTTTTATTTAGCCAGCCAAAATTAAAGTTAATAAATTAATTGTATTAGACAGCAGTGTGAAAGCAATGATACAGGGCATATTTTCTGCATTAACTATAATTTCCAGCAATAATAATAATAATAACTGTGATGATGGTGTAAGTTGTTCACTCTTACTGAGAGCTATCACTACCAAATATGTCCAGATGTTCAAATTCTAGGAATTTACAAACAAAGATTCTCAGGCAATGCATAAAATGGAAAATAATTACTTTGCTCTTTGGCAATTTTTGAACCTTAATGTTCTTAAGATGCATTGTGTTCATATCTATACCCCAGTGAAAATAACAAATGCCTGGGGAAAACAAGGGAAAGGGTGGGAGAGAGAGAAATGGTGCTTTATTCTGAAGGAAAGTGTAAAAGGAAATGAGATACAGTCATGCGGATGGTAGGGGGATGAGTTACATAATGACATATTGCTTCTGCCCAGTAAAGGATCATGGAAGTGATAGTGTAGAAAGCTGCAATATCCAGAGCAACAGATAGGACCATGTAAGACAGTAGCAGATGGTAGCAAGTTAGGTTTCCTTATTAAGTCATTATCCATGAACCTGTGGATTAATGGTAAATTGTTAAAGTGTTTTGCAACATTTAGGGAAATTCATTACTACAAGCTGTACAAGAATACTGGGACAGTGCAACAGTTTTCAGCTAATAAGCATATAAATTACTGGATTACACTGACTACATCAAGGTTATATTAAAAAGCGGCAGAGGGGAAGATAGTAGAGAACGCAGTGGCTAAGCATGAACTGGAGTATGTTATGGCTGCGTGAAGGAAAGAGGGGAAATCAATGATGGGTAACATTTTGCCAAATCAAAACAGAGATTATTAGGCATAGGATGAATAGGGGAATGCAAAACTGCAGTCAGAACTTTTCATTATAATACCATAACCTTCACTTCTAATGGATAGGACATTCTGAGTTTCATCACACACAGGGCACTGTGATGTGCACTAGTAAAGAACAATAAAGCATGTCACCTATTTTCATATTAGGTAAAATCTACTGTTACCTAATATGAAAAGTGGTCTGATTTCTTCAAATGCTAGTGCTTGTATTTAAGGAAAAACTGGATGCTGCAGTGCTCAAGGAAACTTTATTTTTATGTGTGCTTATTCTAGCAACATTACACTGCTTGACAATGAATGTGCACATATTCACAAACTTATGTGGATTTCTTGCTGCAAGTGACTGACCACATAGGGATGAAAAGAAAGCTATGTTGTTAATTAAATAATGCAATAAACAAGGGTTCTGTGTTATAGATCTGGTGCCATGATCTGACTACCAGGGAAAATGTGTCAATAGTTTAGTTGCATAATACTGAGAAGAAGCATGTGTGGGTGGAATTAGGACATTGTCAGATTTTTTTGTTTTTAAGATGGGTGGTGCTGTGGTCCTGAAGCTTGTCTGGTGGACAGGTAAATGAAACAGGCATCTGCAGATGCATTACTTTTTTACTTTAGCAAACTGGATTAGCTGTGACACATTCACCTGATACCATAGGATGTTTATGCAGAATATGGAACAGGATGGCATGGTGCATGTTGATCATGTAACATATCTTTTTCATGTTTATTTTCCTGGCATGAGCCTCAAAGTTCCCTGCGAAAAATTGCTGCTCTGAACAAGATAATGTGACATATCATACATTTTGAAACTGGGAACTTCACCATTGTTTTACTATAAGCATACAAGGCTGCAGCCTACAGGTACAGAAGTATATAAATGGCAGAAGACATGTAGTCCTGAATATTGACTATGAGACCTGTATGGTCGCTTGCCCTCCTTTTTCTATCATATATTATCTTCTACTTGTTTTTGACAACCTGAATATCTTTATTTCATGGCACTCTTTCACATTCTATAGCAGCACACTGAGGGATTTCTGCTTACTTCTTGAAATAATATTTCTTTAGATCAGTCACAAAAATGCTCATCTTTCCATCCACAATGCATACTCTCTTGTCCAACCTCTTTCAGTTTTCTTTAGTTGTTTAGCACCACCATACCCATGTCTTGCTCTGAATGTGACAGACCATCTGTACATCCATTATTACCCCAATTTTAATGCCTGCATGCAAAGTTTTTAATACTTTTCTAAGTACTTCGGTAGCTTTATTCCTTTAACCAAATTAGTATCATCCTTCCAGACTTAACTCCCATTACAGCCTTTAAAACTATATACATTGGATATAACACCATCTGAGGAGCCATGATTCACCATATTCTGTCGATAATAACTTAAAATAGAAAGACAGCCAAGCTGCACATACACAAAATGTATAATTCTCTTTGTAGAAAGCAGTATCCCATTCATTGCTCATGCAGAAATGTATACCTCAAAACTTCCAGTAGGTTTCTTATATACTCTGAGTTCATCAATGGGCAAAGAAAACTAAATTTCTGTAAGTGACAGATGTCTGCCAAAACATGGTGCCTGAAATGACAACAGGTCTGAATATACGGGACACCACAAACCTTATTTTGTTTGATTTTCTTTCACTCCTTTATTATACTACCATGCACAAGATCTAGGAAGTAGTGTATGTCTAAGTACTAAGTGCAACTGAGGATTTAGTAGTGTTTAGGTCTGACACAAGGATAAGAAAACAAGATCAAGTGCTATTTTCTGTACAGGAATATGGAGGAAGCAGATGATCCTGCTGAGACGGTCCAACAAGACTTAAACGTTGTAACCCCCCCCCCCTTGTCCTTTCACCACTTTACACCATAGCAGCTACAAAGATCTGATTTTGAAGCTCTCTAACATAATCCCTGACATAGTTCATTCAGATTTACTTTTACTCACCTAACACCAGCTTTCTTCTCCTGTCTTCCCTTTCTTCGTCTCCACTAACCCACTCTCCTTTCTTCTCCCAGTCCTTCCCTATACTCTTGCAAATATTGTAGTTAATTGTAGTTAGTACTTAGTAAAGTTAAAACTTAAACCGTCGTGTTCTACCATAACCAGTTCTTCTACAATATCTTATATATTTCATTATTTCTTAAGTTCTGGCATGTATGCTGTTTTCACCACAGTAATTATTATTATTGTTTCGTAATACATTGTTGTTGTTTTATGGCTTCATTTTTTTGTTTGTTTTACTGTTGCTCTTTCTCCAAGCACAGCATGAAAATAGTCCACATTGATCAGTGATCTATCTTTATTGGACATATTATGGTCAAGTCTTTAGAGGATGAATTATGGCTATCTCCAAGATGTACCCCTAAGTTGGATGTCAGAGATGCATACCTTCTTCTTGGGCCCTCATTTCCACTAAAGCAGATGAGAGGTGTGAAATCCAGCTATTGTTAATCAAAGAGAAAAAACATAATTCATAATGACTAAAAGATCATCTCAAGAATGAGCTTACGTCCTAGTGGGTATGGTGGTTGTATGCCTTTTATCTTTTTGTTTTTAAGGCCGCTGCCTAATTTGACAATCTGGTCTACCCTAATGCTGAGGTTAAGTTTTCCATATTACTATTAACAAAGAGAAAATGGTATCAGTTTTTGAAGTTTTTGGAGGGAGTGAACTGTGTTGGGGTAAACCTGATTTTACCTGCCAAAAGGAATGCAGTTCATTTTGATGGGAGCCAATAACATATGCTGTGGCATGCACTGAAATGATACTACCACACAAATGTTTGTGAGGTACAAGCCCAACAGGCAGCTGTTTACAAATGTTAAATGCATGGTGGTCTTTGCTCAATGCACAGACCAATGTGTTACTGCATCATTGAAATGGACATCTGCATATTTTTGAATAGTAAATTATATGATAAATGAGATATGAAGATACTGCAGAGAGAAACCCAAGATGGATACATAAGACTACAGGTGCCATACCAGAAATCCAAAAAAAAGAGTAAGACAAATAGTGATTGTTTTTTTTTTTTTTTTTTTTTTTTTTTTTTTGCAGAACTTGGTGTTTGAAATCCCCATTAAGGATGTCTGAAAGTTTTTTGAGCTCCATATATGACAGAATATTTAGGAATATTTAGTACATTGGATGCTTTGGTAAGAGCAGTATCTGGTTTTAGGTAGGCAATAGGCTATTTGTAAACTAAAGTAGAAAAATCCAAAATAATTTCCTATCCCGATAAGCAAAAATAAAACAGTAAGATTACATGATGCTTTAAAATCAAAAACTAAGGTATGGGATTTGATCAGTGTTCTTAGAGCTAAAGAAAGAGACTTAGAGGACCACATGTGGTGAGAAAATATCTAATTGAGGGAAGTGGTAGGTGGCCCTGGGTGTGTTGTTTTACTGAGTTGTTGGTAAACTCTCTGTCTCAGATAAGCCACTTGGCATAGACACCACAGCTGATGGGTCACATTAAGTGAAAAAGACTTGGAGAGCTAGCAAGTTGCCCTAAACATATTGCAATAAACCTGCAAGTGTAAGACTATGTTGCAGCTGAGTAAACTAGCTACATTTAATAAAGGATGGATACTTAGCATCCAAAGAATCTGAAATGATTATGGTTGCTCAAGGGACATATTTAGATCTCATGTAGCTTTTTTTTTCCTATGATGGGACCGATTCACAGGAAAGGAGCAAATGCTAGACTTTGTATCCTTCTGTCTTTGGCATGGTTTGAAAAAAAAATTGCGAGATTGGCATAATGGTTAAGTTATTTGCCTTACAGACACAAGGTTCAGGGTTTGATTCTCACATGGTTGGTTAGGCTTAAATCTATGAACCTATTTATGGAAGAGGTGGGAGGTTGTCATAATGGGTAAGGTGGCTAGGCTTAAAATGGCCCATCAATGATAGGTAGCCTAGTACTAATCTATGAACCTATGAAAAGGAAAAATATGGCTATGTAATTCAACAAAGGACGCACAGAGATAACGCTTGTCTATACAAGGAAAGGAAGAGATGACAGCTAGACTAGAGCAAGAGGAGACAGAGTATATGTCAAGCAGTTTCGTGTCTCATGACTATTCTCAAATATCTGATGTGTAGCCCTCACTTAAATGGATTCTAGAGGATATGAGAATGTCTTGATGGATGAAGGAGGCACTTTTTGGAGGTGACAGTCACTCACCAAACAGATGGGGTGGCAACTATAAGGATAGATCACCACTGACAAATGGACCAGTGGAGGACGTGGACTGGGCAGAGGCAGCTGCATCTGAAGGCTTGATTTTGTCTAAGCATGAGCAGTCATGAAATAGGTAAAGATGAGATCCAGAAAGTGGTAAGTCAAGTGACAGGTGCAAAGAATATGGCAGAATGTAATGTGAGATGTATGAAACTGAAGGTGGAAGACAGTGAAGAAATAACAACTATCTGGTGTTGGCTAACCCTGCAAAGCAGATTCCCATGATAAATCTAAAACAAGTTACATTAGCATGTTTATACTAAGTTGCTTTAAATGTCAGACTACTGTTGTAGGAAATATGCAAGGAAAAAGTCAGGACACATGCTAGCTTAACTATTGATGGTACTCTATTACAACCCTAACATCACTATTTCATTTTTTCACTTGAGGGGCAATTGTTGCCTTTTTTGAAGGCAATGACTTACATGGGGAATGAAGTCAGGCCTTAGGAAAAAATCAAGGGAGTAGGCAAACCATTGCCTACTTATTAATGTGTGACCTGTCAAGTGTCTTTTGAGTGCTTCTGAGAGCAGTTTGCTGGTCTTACAGGGGAAAGCCTCAGCAACACTATCATGTCTTCATATGGCCCTTCAGCTGAGGTATTTTGCAAGCAGGCTGCGTGTTTCACTAATCATATTGGCACCAAGTTGTTAAATCAGTTTGAATTAACCCATTTCACCATTCTACAATGATTGTGAATAGTTATAAACTTATATATTCAAATTGTTTATTTTCTAGCATGTTCATATGCATTCTAAGCTGGATACAGGTAATATTATTTCTGACCTGATTTTTAGAGCTGTACCTAGCCATGTAGTATCAGAAATTACGCTGAACAGGTCTATCTTAGTTTATCCCAACCATGAGAAGTAATATTGTTGACACTATAGTAGATATTAAACTTTTTGCACATAACGTGCAGTTGAAGTTACAATTTGGTAGTAACAATAGTATTGAAACCACAGAGATTTTTAAACCCCCCAGTACTTATGTACCTGTTTTGCATCCATATATAGATACATTCATGAGGCTGGTTGAACATGATTTGTATAACATGGATTGCTTGAATAAGAAGAATATAAGAGAAGCAATTTAACCTATTTGCAGAGGAGAGCCCTTCATGACTTGATCAACGATCATTCGATCGTGATTCGACCAGCGGATAAAGGTGGTCCCATAGTCGTTATGGATAGTAACGACTATAGGGATAATATGTTGAATATGTTGCAGGAAGATCATTATTATACAGAAATTAATATGGAAGAAGTGACCATTAAGGTATTTAAGATTTATGATATGTTGGATGACCTATGGAAAAGTAATAATATTTGTGATAGTTTATTTAAGTTTCTGAAGGTTAATAATCCCCTAATGCCTACCATACAAGGGTTGCCCAAGGTCCATAAATCTATATGTGCACCCCCGTTACGTCCCATTGTGGCTGGAAGAGGGTGGGTGACTGAACCCTTCTCCTTATATCTGGAACATTTTTTGAGACCAGTGGTAGAGATGAACTCATCTATTTTGAAGGATACAAAACAGTTTCTGATAGACCTATATAGCTTTATGAAAAATGTAGGTATTGATGAGCAATACATTATGGTAACACTTGATGTTAGGAATCTTTTCACTATGATACCAAATGATTTAGGGGTCGAGAAAATACAAGTTTATTTATCCAACTATACCTCTTTACAAACTAAAGTGATTGATTTGCTAGCATTATTTTTGGAAACTGTTTTGGCTAACAATGTTTTTATGTTCAATCATAGTGTTTTTATTCAAAATGATGGTGTCGCCATGGGCACAGCATGCGCGAACAGTTATGCAAATATTTTTATGGCAAGTTGGGAAGAGGAGTTTATGTTTCCCCTGGATAGTTTTAAGAAGAATGCGTGGTTCTATAAACGTTTTGTAGACGATTTGTTTTTCATCTGGGGTAGAGATGATTGTAGTCTAGTAGAGTTTGTTGATTCCATCAACACTTTGACTGACTACTTGCAGTTTACTTCAACTTCTTCAAGGGAAAGTATATCATTTTTGGACGTCCGTATTGAAAGATTAAGTAATGGCCTCTTGAATACTGGTGTTCATAGAAAGTCCTGCTGTAGGAACACCCTATTACATAGGACCAGTATGCACCCTCACTATGTGTTTGACAATGTGATGAAAGGTCAAGCAGTTAGGGCATCGAGGCTAAACCCACGGGATGAGGGATATGAGATGGAACTCAATGACCTTAGGAATAGGTTAATAGAGAGAAGATATAGTTACCATGAAGTCGATAGAGTACTCACTGGGACTAGATCTCTTAGGACTACCAGGGGTACTCCTTACTTCTCTGGTCCCAACAATTCAACTGTTCCCAACAATTTAACTACTCCTACATTAGATAAGCATGTAGGTTGTCGTAAAGTACCTATGTTTTTTACATTAGACACACCATCTATTAAAAAGTTGGTACAACGACACTGGGGTACACTCCTCCTGGATGATAATATTAAAGGGATAGTTGGAGAGAACCCAAGGTTCTTTTTCAAGAACAGAAAAAATATAAAACAGTTGTTATGCTGTAGGTCTTTTGATTTGAATGAAGCCAATGGTGAGAATGAAAGCCTAGTAACAGGTACGACCCCGTGTAGAAGATGCAAACAGTGTGTGTTTATAGATGAAAGGACTAGTTTTTTGCATCCTTCTCTACATCAGGAGTTCCTACTCAAAGCAGTTGCCAATTGCCAAACGGAGTCTGTTATTTATCTTGCCAGGAGTGCATTATGCCAGGCATTTTATATAGGCAAGACTACTAGGAGACTGCGTGAGACAATTCGTGAGCATGTTTATCATATCCTCGTTGGTCATGAAGTTAATGCCCTGGCTAAACATAATATGACTGCAGGACCTCGACACACATTTAAGTTCTCAGCCTTACAGGTACTTAATGCTAGTATGAGGGGAGGTGATTTCAATAATTTTATTGAGGAATATGAACTTAAGTGGATAGTGAGATGTAGGGCTGACAAGCCACCGGGCTTGAATGATAAAGTACACCTAAAGCCGGTTCTTAGGAACAGAAGGCTTAAAGTGTTGAAACCCTGATATTTTATAGTTCTATGTGTTTTTGTTTTGTGTGGTTTTATATTTCATGCACTTTACACCATATACGATGGCATAATTTGCAATTGCATTTTTATGAGTTTGTTTCCTGGGAGGTAGAGATTGTTAGCAATCCCTTTTGGGAAGACATATGTAATGTATAGTCAAGGCCTTTGTGCTTGTTTTATGAATTTCAGTGTTTTATGCTTTTTAATGTTGAAGTTTTTTATATATATACTTAATGTCTATATATTTGAGTTGTATATTCTACTGCTAAATGTTTATATTCTATTTTTGTCTTGAGTTTGATATGTGATGATGTCACCATTGATGCAAACCAATCGTTAGACCTGCAGCAGTATTTAAATATCTGTGTTTTTTGGATTAGGTAAAGCTTGAAGAAGCCAGTATGGTGAAAGCGCTCACTGTTCAATAAACTCATTCATTCATTCAATAAACTCATTCTTTTATTACGTTCATAAATTACGTTCATTTATTTTTATACGTATAATATATTTGTGTACTGCCTTTAACGGAGTTTGATTAAGTCGTGGATTGCCCTGTGAATGACCTACATGGTTGGCGTATTTTTTGTTTTATTTATCTTACCGTTCACAGGAGCATTTACTCTCTGGTTGTGCTTTTTTGCTTTTATCTTAGTATAAAGACTTAGGCTACTATTTTTAGTTACAGAATATCATATAATTACAGTGATGGAATGCTTTTGTTTAAAAAATTCCGAATAAAGGATTATTCATAAAGTCGAGCTATATTTGCTGATTGTGTCTCTGAAAATATTTTTCTGCAGTATTGAAAATGGTAGTAAGCAATGTAAACAGAAAAGTCAGTATTTTTCTTATTTTATGACAATGCTCACTGTCTGAGTTTTTATCTTTATGCAACAGAGGTGTCTGCTGATGACTAGAACCACCCTTTCTACAAGGAAGATTGGTACAGGGAATATAAGAGGAGACTGAGGGCAGATGCAAATAACAGTAAGTGCCTCTTCAAACTAATGAGCTTATTAAGACCTACAGTAATAACGGGCTTGATAGTTGTGCTCCAACATGAATTTCCAATCAGGTATGAGGTTACAAGGAGCTAGAGAATGGAAAAGGGAAGGATATGAATGAGGATGGTAGGCAGGAGATATTTAAGTGCATTATGTAGGTATTGAATCGATATATCCGCGGTGGTGCAGCGGTAGCGTTGTTGCCTCACAGCAAGAGGTTCTCCCATTCGATTCTCGGCTAGAGTGCCTAGTGTGTGGAGTTTGCTTGTCCTCCTCCAGGTCGAGTGGCGTTCGAAAACATGCGTAGAATGGGCGTGCCTTTGTTGAAGGCTGGACATCGAGCTGGCACCTCGGCACCCGTAAAAAAAATCTACTGCCAATCATTAGCGGACTGGAGTTCCACTGTGGCGACCCCTAACTGGGAAAAGCCAAAAGAAGAACAACAACATGTAAGTATTGAATATTTTATGATAACATAAGGATGCAGACAAGAGGTTGTAATTATTAGTATTTATAGACTCTTTCCTTCCCCATTTACCGTTGTGGTGAAAAAAACAAATGGTAAAAGAGGAACTAGTTAGGAAAATAAATGTACAGAGATAGAACAGTTTTATGAAGGATGCAGCTCTTAGATTACATTCACAGAGGCCCAAACCCAGCACAACGTATGCACATGGATACATAAAGTGACCGTACTAAATGAGAAGTAAACTATTCTAATGCTACTTTTCTGAAACTGTCAGCTGATAAAATCTCAAAATCTTCAACTCATATATTCAGTGTCCCTCTAACTACTGGTATTTGTCCATCTAGCAGTCAAACATGTGAATATTATTTCTCTTCCAGAAGTACCTTCCTCATTTTAACTAAAACACTTCTGACACAATTCAAATCTTTACCCCATTACAAAAATCTTTAAAACACAATACTGCAATTATTGTTAAACATGTAAACAACTAAGATCTTCTTTGTGCCAATCAACATGATTTTAGAAATTGGTTCAGTACTCTTGCAGACCTTCTCTCATCTACTAATCACATTTACACTAGCATTAATCGTCTTTTCATTGCTGTTTTTTTTTTACATGATACGTCTTTGATACAATTAACCATAACATTATTCTTCTTCAAAAATTGGAATGGCTCAACTATGCACATAATGCTATACTTTGGTTCAAAAATTATTTACAAGATAGAATCTTCTAATACATTCTAACTCTTTTCCTGAAAAAGAAACTCTCAACATTTCAGTCCATCGAGGCACTGTCTTAGGACCCTCTTTTTCTCCCTTTATTTACTAAAGACATCACACTAGAATTATCCAACCACAACTTAGTATTGCACCCTGCTGATCTTTTGCTAGTTGAGACTAACAACCCCACCAAACACTACAAGATAATTTGCACAAAAAATGTACTTAGTAATAAAAAATGGTTAAACACAAACCTTTACTTAATAACACTAAGACAAATATCATGAGTTTCTCTTCAGTACATAAACTTTCAACACTACATGCTATATCCATTAAGGATTCTAAGTGGATCTCTATCCTTGATGGTAACCAACAGAAGACACCTAGGTGTTACATTAGACCCTCTCGTAAACTTTGATTCACACACTGAATTCATAGCCAGTAAAGTACTGCTACAAATTATGTTAATGTACCTATCATTACTCTCTTAGAAGTAGCCAAGAATACTTCACTCTAGTAAGACCTAAGATTCAAACAAGAAAAATCTTTCTGTAGAATAAGACCAGCCATGTGGAACCATCTACCAACAGCAAAAAAAAAAAAACTGCACATTGCATTTATTCCAAAATATCTTAGTGAATCCCTTCAAAAAGAATGTAAATGTACCTGCCTTCATAATACTGGCTCAACCATTCAGTTTTTACCTTACTGTACTTCACTTTGGAACGAGCTCAACTCATTTATACTAATTTATTTATCTGGGTTTGCATACTAGGGTAAAGATCTGATTTCAATGGATCAACTTCAGTCTCAGCTCAGAAGTACAGAAAACATAAAAACAAAGGTTTATAATAGTTACAGATGAATAAGTTCAAACAGTAAGTGCATTACAGTTCAGTAGCACACTTAAAAGGGTTGTATAATGCAGATGATTGTACCTCTGCATATGCTGCTACATATCTACACATGCATTATTTATAAAAATGTAGTTTTTTACAATTGGGGTAAAGGGAAATGGAACTGAGGAAGATGAGTGCTCTGGGTAAGCTAGGGACTGAAATCTAGAGTAGGTGATAAAAGACTTGAAGTAATAGCCTACTGAAGCTGTCCACTTTCCCTCCTAAACATCCTAAACACACATGCCCCCATAAAAAATGCCAGAGTCAAAACACAGTACTCCCCTTGACTACACAAAAGTACCAGGGCACTAATGAAAATCAGATATAAGGCCTGGGAGCATTGGGACTTAACAACCCCCCCCCTCCTCTAGACAGTCATTCCTAGAGTTACGCAACAAGCTCAAAAACCAAATAAAAGATAAAGCCCAATATTATCAGTCTGCCCTAAACTCCTCCCATCACAGCTCTAAGCAGTTCTGGTCCACAATAAACTCCATTCTCCAGCCAGGTAAAGTAGGCACCCCCCACCTACCACTCCCCCTTCCACCAGCAGTATTGCTGACTCACTCAATAAACACTTTACTGAAACCATTCTGTCTTTAACTAAACAACACAACCCTCTACCGACCCTCCCTGTATCAAAACCAAACACTCTGCCCACAGTCTTTTCTTTTTCATCAGTACCAACCTTCTATATAAAAAAAAACTTCTGTTGAAACATAAGCCTACAAAACTTGCTGCTGACAATCTCCCCTCTGAATACCGAAAAATAGCAGCAGAAGCCCTAGCTTATCCAGTCTCTATCTTAATTAATTGGTCCTTATCAGAAAGCTATGTCCCCACACTATGAAAAATATCCCACATCATTGCCCTCCATAAAGGTGGCTCCTCCACTGAACTTTCCAATTACAGCCCCATAGCCATCCTTTCTCCACTTTCCAAGATACTTGAGAAAGGCATCCATTCTCAGGTTTTATACTACATCTTAGCTAATAACCTCCTCTCCAGCACCCAGCATGGCTTCAGGCCATACCACAGCACTACTACTGCCTTGCTCTCTTTCACTAATGCTATCCTTCATCATAAAAATAATGGCCTGTTTTCCTCTGCTATATTTCTGGATCTATCCAAGGCTTTTGACATGGTCTCACACAAACTACCAATCTCTGTTCTCACTAACCTATTCTTTTCCCAATCAGCTACTGATTGATTTCACAGCTATCTAACTGGCTGCCAACAATCAGTTGTCTAGCATAATGACCTATTTCCCCGACTTCCTGTAACACTTGGTGTTCCCCAAGGCTCCATCCTTAGTCCCCTACTATTCTCACTCTTCACCAATGATCTATTCACAGCCACCAAGCATGCTTCTCTTATACAGTATGCAGATGACTCCAGCCTCATCTGCTCATCCCCAGCTATACCTGAACTTCACAAGATCACACAAGAAACCTTGTCATCTGTAGAAAGCTGGCTGTCTAATGCCAGCTTTCTACAGATGAAAGCTGGCTATCTAATGGCCAGTTATATTCAACCCAAGCAAGACTAAACTCCTTATCTTCCAACCCACTTAATCTAACCCAATTATCCCCCACTTTAATATTCTAGCCAAAGACAATACCGTCATCTTCCCAACAGAACACACCAAACTACCTGGTGTTGAGATTGCTAACAATCTCAGATTTGACACTCACATTTCTCTTACCATAAAAAAGGTTCACAGAAAACTAGATGCATTGCACAGAAACAAACAATTCCTCACCAAGATAGCCAGAATTTCTGCTCCCATTTTCCACCTAATCTCCACTTTACTCTACACTTCTCCTATACTTACCTACCTTAGACAAACAGACTTAAACAAGATTGAGGCTTGTTACAATAAAATTGCTAAGTTTGCCACTGGTGCATCTTACTGCAGCCACTAATGTTTCTCACTTACAGAACTTGACTTGCTTGAACTTCCTCAACTTCTTCATCTGAATCAACTCTTCCTTGCCCACAAGTTAGTAAACCATCCTCTTAAAGTCTCATCCCTTTAAAACCTTTTCCAGCTCTACTGCTCCACCACACCACTACGCTCCAGAAGCAAAAATCTACTTCAAGTGACCAAACTCAAGAACTCCATGAGAGAAGCACTATTCTCCTGTGTCATATCCAGATTATGGAACAATACCCCCTCTATTACCACACTACCTTCTTGCAATCACTTCAAGACTACACTAAAAACTCACTTAAAAAGTATCTGGTTATGCCCATGCACCAATCCTGATTAGTAACCCTCCTTTTACCTCCCCTTCATCTCCCCTCCCTTAGCCACCATGCCTCACACCATCCGATCATTGCATTCCTTCCTCTGCAGGCTCTGGCTCACCCTTTACCCTCCCCTTCCCTCCTCACTCAATCTCTCAGACCTGTTATAACATGCTTAACTACCTCACTTCATCTCAACTCCAAATACATATCCAACTGACTTACATCTACCTTCTTCTCACTACCACGTATACTACTCACTCAGTCTCCTCTCTTACTCCTCTATTTCCCCTTCCATCCCAGTAGCACTTCTGGCTTTTTCCACTTTCGTGTGGAGAATCTGCTTTATATCTTTTTAAGCTTAGTGCAATATTTGTATATAAGCTTTAGGTATATGAGTTTAGAACAGTATCCGTTTGGGCTTAACACTATCTGCATATACATCCTACCTTTATTCCTAGCCTCTAGCTAGATATTGATATATATGTTCATTTTTATTTATTTATTTTATTTTATTTTACATTTGTTGACCGGGATAGTCCGACTGGATACATGTCCATTTTCAGCAGAGGCCCTGGGAGAAAAGCTCTAAGAGTAAGCAGATACAGCATTACATAATACCAGCATTACATATTACAAACAGACTATTTACAGAGATTACATAAGTAAGCAAGTTAAACAAGTTCCACAGGTTAGAGTTAATCCCGAGCGTAAATCAGGATTAAATTAAATTACACAGTAAGATGGTTAACAGATTTTTACACATTCTAGAGAGAGTTAGCCAGGTTTGATACAGTGACATAGCCAGTTAAGTGCCAAATGTTGTTTGAGTCTAGTTTTAAATTGACCTAAGATGGAAATTAAGGTAATATCAGCTGGAAGAGAGTTCCAG
The DNA here is from genome assembly GCF_019279795.1 of Protopterus annectens. Classification (NCBI taxonomy): domain Eukaryota; kingdom Metazoa; phylum Chordata; order Ceratodontiformes; family Protopteridae; genus Protopterus; species Protopterus annectens. The sequence goes on from NC_056729.1 coordinate 1,060,104,728, forward strand.
GGTCTACTTACAGAGTTTGCAAAGAGAGAATCACCGGCTGTGTTATTAATTTTGCTAGTCTGAATTAATAGTTTGTTAGAGGATTGACGCGGTCTAGGATTGTTATAGGGGGTGATAATATTTTTAAGTGCAGGAGTATTGTCCGGATTATAGAGGATTTTATAGGCCATAATCAGTTAGTTATACTTGATTAGGCTGGGTAGTTCAAGCCACCCAAGCTGATTTAGACTGATGCAATGATGTGTCCTAAAAGGCAGCCCAGTGGAAAATCTGGCAATATGGTTGTAGCAAATTGAGAGTTTGTTAAGTACAGTCTTGTTTAAATTCGAGAGTAGAGGGGATGCATACAGAAGGGTTGAAAGAAGGTGAGAGCGAGCTATGGCAATTTTAGCTGGAGGGGTTAGGAAGGCTTTTATTCTGTAAAGTGACCCTAGTTTTTTTATTGATGGTTTTGATAGTTTGGTTAACATGTAGGTCGAATTTTAGATTATTATCTATGATGACACCTAATAGTTTTGTAGAGGGGTCAGGGGAGATTATTGTGCCATCATTTGAATTTATGGTAAAGGTGAAAGCGGTAGACCTACGTGTTGGTGAAAATAACAGCATTTTAGTTTTTTTGGGATTTAGGATCAGACGACATTCAGAAAGCCAGTTTTCTACTGTATTAAAGGTGATCTGGGTAGCTGACCATAACTCTATTGGAGATGTGGCCGAACAAATCAGTGTAGAGTCATCAGCATATTGGATACAGCTGACTTTTGGGATGACAGTATAAAAGGTCATTAATGAAGATGGAGAACAGCAAGGGCCCTAGTATAGAGCCTTGTGGTACTCCAAGGGTGTTAGGTAGAAGATTAGAGAGTTTGTTCTGCCAGAGGACAGCCTGCTGTTAATCATTCAGGTAGGATTGAAACCATTGAACGGCTCTAGTATCTAGACAGAATGTTTGCAGGGTGTGGATTAAAAGTTGGTGATCAACCATATCGAATGCCTTGGAAAGATCCAAGAAGAGGGCTGAGGATATATAATTATTGTTGCGATTATGGTTTATGGTGTTGGTAAAGGCTAGGAGGGCTGAAGTAGTGCTGTGATGAGGATGGAAGCCATGCTGAGTGTCTGCCATAAGGTGATTCTGGATTAGGTGGTGCATGAGTTGTCTGTGAATAAATTTTTCCATAATCTTTGCAAGTGGAGAGAGTATAGCTATTGGCCTATAATTGGAGAATTCAGTAGAGCTGCCTCCTTTGTGAAGTGGGATTACATAGGATATTTTCCAGATAGTGGGAATTTTAGCTTCTACTATGGTTCGATTGATTAGTATTGAGACAGGGTAAGTGATAGCATCAGCTGATTTTTGTAGGTTCTCGGCAGAGAGTTGATCAGCAGAAAGTGTAGTGGGTTTTAATTTTTTGATCAAGGTACGGATAAGTGAAGTGGCGACTGGTTGGAAGCTGAACGCGAGTAGGTTTCTAGGGGTGGCACTTTCAGGACCAGGGAGGTAGTTGGTTAGCTAGGGCTTGAATTGTCTCAGTAAAGAATTGGTTAAAACTGTCAGAAACATCTTCAGGGGTTTTATCAATAGTAGCAGCAGGGATTGGGTTGAAGTTTGTCCAGGATGTAATAGATTATTTAAACCTGCCCAAAACTTCTGAGGGTTATTTTGATTTACTGTCTGTAAATTCCAGTAGTATTGTTTTTTGCCTTGTAAAATGGATTTTTTTAGTTTTGTTCCTGGATTGCCTGTATTTAATGTGATCTTGGGAGTCTTTAAAAGAATGCCATACAGCCCATGCTTTGTTTCTAAGGGTAATTTTGAGTTTAGACTCTTTAGAAAGCCATGGTGCAGTTTTTGCCTTTGTTCTCTTTGAACGAACAGGTGCATGCAAATCAAGGATCTCAAGGAATTTGTTGTTAAAGTATGCTGCTGCTTCCTCTAAGGGGAGGTGTTTTAGAATAGAACAATTACATGAGTTTAGTTCTTGTTGGAATTTGGCAGGGTCAAAGTTTTTATTGTTTCTAACCTTTCTGAGTAAGGGTTGTTGGGAATTAATGGCTTTGTGCTTAATTACATATGTGAGAAGGTGATCGCTTAGGCCATCAGGGAGGGTACCAGAGGTGTACAGTTGGGGGTGACTATTTATGAGTACCCAGTCAAATATGCTTTCATTTTGGTTGGGTTTACCTGTCCTGGTAGGGGTGGATATGATTTGTGTAAATGCATGCATGTTAATATGGGTGGTTGGGGATTCTGAGGAACAGGTGTCCCAGTCTATGTCAAAGTCTCCAAGTAGTAGGGTTTCTTGGGGGTAGTGACATGATAGCCAGTGCAGGATATCTTCAAGTGTAGATATATTGTTACCTGGGGGAATGTACATACAGATGATATTAATGCATTTATTTTTATTAAGTTGCAATTTGGTGGCAAGAATCTCTGAGTTATTAATCTGAGGTGGTTGTATTATATCTATGGTGACATTCAACTCAGATTTATAGAGTACAGCTACCCCACCCCCCTTCCTGGAAGCACGATCCAGCCTGTGTATGTTGTACCCTGGTGGTAACACTTCATTGTCTGTAGTGTCAGGTTTTAACCAGGTTTCAGATAAACAGAGAATCTCAGGGGAGTGGACATCCAGAAGTGCATGCAATTCATGTACCTTGTTATTAATGCTTCTAATATTGAGATGACAGGCTAGGAGAGAGTTAGTTGGCCTATTAATTGTGGGTTTGTAGCTTAGATTGCAAGTAGAGGGGGGGTATGTGTATCTGAAGTGGGTGGGCCAGGGTTGGGGTGAATATCACCACCAAGTATTAGGTTAAGTCTATACTTGGTGATGAACTTCAGGAATTTGTTTATTAGTTTGTGGCAGTGTTTGGATCTAGAGCTAATGTGCCTTGGGTTGAGATGTTGATAGACTGAACAAGATGTTGGATAGGACCTGGTACTGTAAGTATGGTTGAAGGTGGGAGGATTTACAGCTGGGGTGATAGCATGGCCTTTCAGGACCTGAAATCCCAAGAAAAACTGGTTTTCATACAAGGTAAGGAGGTATGGTGCGAACAAGAGGGGTAGTAAAGAGGAGTATATCATTATTTGTGATTCACCTAGTGAATTGAGGAACTGTTTTACCTGGTGATGCAACACCAGAAGATAGAGTGGTGAGGTAAAGGTACTGGAAGGGGGATGGAAGAATGCCAGATGAAAGCTAATAGGTGCTATTAAAATGTAGGTAGAAGAATAGGGGTGGGAGGAATTATCACAGATGAAAGCAGATAGGATCTAGAAAGTCGGGGAGTGACTATAGTACTTTAAATTTAGAGGTCCTGGGGGTGGGAGGGGAGCGAAGAGAGCCTGAGCATAGTGAGAGTGAACGTAGCGGGGCTATTGCAGTTTACAAGGTTTCCTAAGGTGTCCTAAAGCTATAAGGTAAGTATTATAGCTCTTAATGTAAGAGTCATTTTACTTAAGTTACAGGGGAAGGAGGCAAACACTCAAGTAGAAAAAAGAGCCCTATGGCTGACCAAAATTGTGACCTGCTTAATTACACAGCACTGTAAGTTAAAGCTTAACAAATACTTTTTGTGTGCAACCTACTCTACTTAAATGCTGAGAGAAACTGATTTTTTATGATGACCAATTGCAGTCCTGTAGACTCCGTTTTGTAGGTAAAATGTAGAGTTCAACTAGGAAAAGAGAAAAGCAGAGATTCTAGGGTAAGCATGAAGGCAACAGCAGGCAGTTATTTTATAATAATACATTCAGAAAGGTTTGAGGGTGGGGGGATAAAGTAGCACTAAGAGCAGAGATTTATAGCTAAGAAACCTAAGCAAGAAAGCAATGCAGTAAACAAACACTTGCCAGATTTTAAAAATATACCAGAAAAACTAAATAAATTGTTCGCAATTGTACAACTGGAAAATTGCCAGTAAAAGCACTTCAGGTATAGCTAGCCCAAGTTATTCAGGTCATAAAAGCACTTCTTCAATGTGTGTGTGTGTAATTTAAACATTAAAAACACATGCAGCAAGCAGGAGCTTTGATTATACACTTTCTCTAGGTACAGGTTCAGTTTAAACACAAATATTACCACAGAAATTCAGTAAAGTCACTAGCTACTTATAGAGCCTCTGCAAAAAAATAGAGCAGTCTGTGCAGAATCAGAATTTAGCAGCAGGTCATTCAGTTACACAAAAAAATAGAGCAGTCTGTGCAGAATCAGAATTTAGCAGCAGATCATTCAGTTACACAAAAAAACAGTAAAAGATCCATACAATGAAGAAACTTACAGTAAGTCACACCAGGTCAGCCAAGGGGGAAAGAGAGAGGGAAATCCTAAGCACCTAGATTTGAAAATGATGCCTGTACTTAATTGTAGCAGTTTAACCTGTTTGAGGAAAGAGGGGGTGGGGGAAAAGAGAAGGCAGTAGGAGTGGTTACAGGGAATACCCTGATTGACTCAAGGCACCATACCAGAGGTAAGTTGAATGTAAGGGCCTAAAATCTGCACTCAGCACTTTAATATTATTTGCACTCAGCACTTTAATTTTAATATTACTTGCACTCAGTACTGTAATTTCACTTAAGTTTAGCATGAAAGACAGACCAACAGTATACAATTTGGGGAATTTTTACAAGGGTTACTTGTTCAAATGTCAGGCTTTTGCAGTTTACAAGGTTTCCTAAGGTGTCCTAAAGCTATAAGGTAAGTATTATCGCTCTTAATGTAAGAGTCAGTTTACTTAAGTTACTGGGGAAGAAGGCAAACACTCAAGTAGAAAAAAGAGCCCTATGGCTGACCAAAATGGTGACCTGCTTAATTACACAGCACTGTAAGTGAAAGCTTAACAAATGCATTTTGTGTGCAACCTACTCTGCTTAAATGCAGAGAGAAACTGATTTTGTTATGGTGACTAATTGCAGTCCTGTAGACTCCGTTTTGAAGATAAAATCTGGAGCTCAAGCTGCTTAAATGCTGAGAGAAACTGATTTTGTTATGGTGACCAATTGACATCCGGTAGACTCCGTTTTGTAGGTAAACTGTAGAGTTCAATCTGCTTAAATGCTGAGAGAAACTGATTTTGTTATGGTGACCAATTGCAGTCCTGTAGACTATATTTTGTAGGTAAAATGTAGAGTTCAATCTGCTTAAATGCTGAGAGAAACTGATTTTGTTATGGTGACCAATTGCAGTCCTGTAGACTCCATTTTGTAGGTAAAATGTAGAGTTCAATCTGCTTAAATGCTGAGAGAAACTGATTTTGTTATGGTGACCAATTGCAGTCTTGTAGACTCCGTTTTGTAGGTAAACTAAGTCACACCAGGTCAGCCAAGGGGGAAGAGAGAGGGAAATCCTAAGCACCTAGATGCATACCTCTCAAGTGTACCTCATTATGAGGAACGTACCTCATTTGGGGTCTTAAAAAGTTCATGTTCCTCGAAGTTCCTCAAAGTTCCACATTGAAAGACTGTCACACATTCAGTGTTAGGAATTTTTTTAAGTGAAATCCATTGTAAATAAAAGTGAATCGTATTAATTCATTAAAATATCTTCTTTATAAGTAAAACCAGATTATTGTAACCATCCTATGACCTTCCTAGCTGAAGTTGTTAGTAAGCCATTAGTATGTGTTCCACATTTTGCCTATTTGTTCCACATTATGAGGGCTAGTGTTCCTCATTTTGGACATGGAAGGTTGAGAGCTATGCCTAGATGTGACTATGCTTCATATTGTATGTATAGCTAATGTTTGCTGCAGTATGTATTATTTGCTATTGTATGTATATTCAATTGTTCTTCATGTACTCTGCTGCTCATTTATTGTTCTGTGGAGCTTTTCTCCTCGGGCTTCCTCTGAAAAAGGACCTATGTCCAGTTGGAATTTCCCGGTAAACAAATGTAAATAAATAAATAAATAAATAAATATGTGAGAATATGATATAAATAGAGATGAATGAAGATGTTAAGTTATATTTCAATCAATTTCTGAATAATGGCATTTACATTTAGAGTGGTTTAAAAGGTACCCCGGGATTCAGGAAGCTGTATTTTTCATGCAGGAACAGTATAGGAGCTCCTGCATGGAAAATGGCCACCGAGCAATTCAGGATAGTGCCGTTTTCACATGCACGAGCAGTCCTACACTGTTTTAGCACGGAAAACCGGAAAATATGCAAATCACCTCATTTACTGCTGAAAACCATGCAAATGAGGTGATTTTATGATTCACCAAGCTGCCAGGTCTCTGTGCTAGAACAGTGTCAGTGCAGAATAACTGAGTACATTTCTGCAACTGACAAAACGGAGGCATGGCAGCTTGTGGAAAAGCATGTATTATGTACATTAGACATGCCAACAACCAAATATAAGGACATTGTCATTAAAAAGTGATTAATTATTATGAAAATTAAACTTTTTTTTTGGACGATCTTGGCCATTTAAGCATAGGGCAGCAGCATGCAAACGGGATTGTGCCAAAAATACAAAAAATGGTTGTCAAGGGGAAAGGGTCCGTGCTAGTGTACTAACTAACGACCTACACACTGGGGTATGCAAATGAGGGGAGTTATACTGAATCACAGATTTCTTCAAAGTGTCAGCTTGTACCTAACCGTGTAGATGCAGCAATAAAACAGTGCAAGTGTAAGAGCAGAATGACTTCATAAGTGGGGTGTGTCATGCTTGCTGTAAGCTCATTGGAGCTCTATGGCCTGTGTTTGCCCTTAGCTAAGCACAGCTAAGGAAGGGGGTGTGTCAGATGTGCCTGAGCAGTGAGTACATAGCCTAAACAGGTGTGTGCGCCGCGCACCAGGTTTAAAAAAGAAAATAAGAAAAAAAAAAGAGGAAATGGCAGCACTGTTTACATTTGAGCACTGGGTATGCGCGGCGTGTCTCGGGGCTTAAATAGGGAGGAACTCGGAAGGGGAAACAACAATAGGAAGGCAATCAAGGAGAACTAGCATAGCTGGGAGGTGGAATGTATCAGAATCAGCCAATTACACATGCAGCAGCCCAGCACACTACTAGAAACTATGCAAACACCCTGCAGACTGTTTTTTCCCACAAACTCTACACCACCGGTGTACACAGATGGGGGATTTTTAACTGGCAAAACTAACTAAAAATGTTAGAGGCTGCAGCTGCTTTACTCCGTCAGTATGTTCTAGAGACTGAGGGTGGTGAGGAAGAGAATGCTGACAAATGACCCACAGTGAGAAGGAGGAGAAGAGTGTACAGACCCAAGGTAACCTACCAGGGCCTACATGAGCTGGAGATAGTGGAGCGCTATAGGGTGGGCAGGGACATTCTACAGCAAATTGTTTAGCTGTTCAGGCCACGCCTCGCACACAGAACTAATAGAGGGAAACCCATCCTAGTGGATACCAAGGTATGTGTAGGCATAAGAATGCTAGCCACAGGTACCTTCCAAAGACCAACTGGGGATATCATGGGGGTCTCACAGGCTTCAGCATCCAGGCTACTCCACCAGTTCTTGGATGCCATGACACCACATGCCAATGAGCACATATATTTCCCCACCACACGTGAGGCATTGACCAGAAGTATGCATCTCTTCCACCATATTTGGTGCTATAGACTGTATGCACTTCCACATCAAAGCACCACCCGGTGAGCGGGGTAGGGTCTACATAAACCGCAAGAGCTTCCCCTCCATCAAATGCCAGGTCATGTGTGATGCCTAGGGCATTATCTTGAATGCGTGTGCTAGTAGCCCTGGAAGGTATCACGATTCCCACATCTGGCATTGCTCACAGCTGCATCAGGTATTTGCCAGTGGGGACATTCCATATGGCCATCCAGTGGGGGATGCTGGCTATGCACTGGAGCCATGGCTGATGACACCCATCAGAAATGTACACTCACCTGAACAAGAACACCATAATGAGACACACTCACAAACCAGGATCATTGTAGAGCATGTGTTTGGGATGCTCAAGTCACGGTTCCTCTGCCTTGACATATATGGTGGAGCCTTGCAGTACTCTGCAGCAACATGTACACAAATGTTCATAGTATGTGCCATGCTACACAATATGATCCTGTGAAAACAGCTGCAGCAGGAACAGCATGGGCCAGGGCTACACAGCCCCCTACCACTGCCAAGGCCAGCAGAGGCACAGAGGGACTCGGAGGAGGAACATCCTGAGCCTGTCCCTGTAGGCAGAAGGAGGCATGCCCAGTATGTCTATGCCTTGGCAAAGAGGCAAAGCATAGCTCACACACTGACACTGTAGGGACCAAGGGACTGATACCTCTCTCCAACTCGTGCATACAGTAAAAGGAATGCCAAACATGACACTACCTGTGCTTTCCCATGTATAGGAAGTGTACTACATGCATCCAACATAGTCAGCCCTCCAGCACCATCCTCAATACTGGCCCAGCAACAAGGTAAGTCACCCTTCCTATCAATTACTGAATGGAGTAGTATGCTCTCATACTTTTATGTATGATATGGATGCAAACATGCTAGGGAATTGGGTGGCTGAATGGGATAGCAGCAGACAGCTATATGGGACAGCAGGAAATTCATAACAAATACTGGTGTCAACATACTAGGCAACACTACACAAGATGACAACTCCCACCGCAGTACATTTGATGGCCCAAATAACTGTGGGTGTCAATAGGTCACACACATGGATGTCAGTGAGGGTCGTATTCCCACCACCAGCCTCACCCAGCAGGACAGGTGTAGATGACCATAAAGAAAGGCCGGGCTAAGGTCCCTAAATGATGGCAGTGGTGAACAGCCACACACCAGATCTACACAGACATACTACAACAGGTCTGGTAGTTGCATTTTAGTTCTAAAGGGTAAAAAGTCTGAAACTGAAATTTATACCATTAAGATTTAATATGTGTACTCTACTGATATGCCTCCTTTCTCCATGATAGGTCATAATACAATATGAAATGCAAGCCAACAGAGTAACTGAAATACCAGTACAGTCATTGCAAATGTTTAAAGTCTTCAGGTGTGCACCTCCCCCCCTTCCACACACACACACACACACACACACACACACACACACACACACACACACACACACACACACACACACACACACACACACACACAATCCCATGTAGAAATGCAGTAACATGTAAGTTTGAGGAGTAATATCACTGGAGCACAGATTGCCAGAGCTGACCCAATCTACATTGTTGCATGTGTACAATATGCAGGGGTCAGTATGGTAAGTTTGTTGTATGTTTAATGTTTCCTGGAAGTGGTCAGCATGTGGGTCTGGATGGCTGTGTCTCAGAGACCTAGGTACAGTACAGTGGTTGACAGGGCCATGTTCTAACAACTGCAGTGCCAACCACACTGCTTCTCAGCTACACCCATGTCAGCAGTTTTACATACTCACTGTCCAGATGTCAATATCTGTCAGCAATGGAAAGCTGAACATGCCATGAATGGGGGCCCATACATAGAATCACTACACAGGTGGAAGTAACCTGCACAGAGTGCATATAATGGTAGTCTGACCAATCACTGGCAGGCTACAAAAGGCACAGTTATAAAGTGATGACAGGCTGCCCATGTCCACACACAAGCCAGCATAAGGGGAATGTCCCAGATATATTTGTGAGTCAGGTGCAAGTAGCTTCCATAGCACACATGCACCCAGCTCACCCCACCATCAGCCACAGGTTTATCACAGGTCATATCATTGCTGTAGGGAATGAGTACAGCATGAACCCATCTCTGTATGGGAATGCATACATGATGCTCCATGCTGAATAGGTGCCAATGCAGGTGTGTCCCTAGCTATAAGCAGCATCCCAACCACATCCAGACCTGTGGATCAGTATGAACAGGAAGGATTGACAGGAACACCTCAATCACTCACCACTGTCACCCCAGGGTAATCCACTGGCTTGTAGCCTGGGAACATTTGACTGACAGAATGCACTGGCCTGCTACAGATGGCCTGCAGCACTCTCAAATGGCATACAGTCCTCTAGCAAAGGCCCATGCTTCACCCATAGTGCCAATATACGGAATGTTAGGGGGTCCTAACTAACAGCATAACACAGTAAACAGAAAACAAATGCAAGGCCATGTTGAGAAATGCCAGTAGCATGCCTCCCCATGTCCTACTGCAAGGACTGTGGACCAGGCCATAAATACTACTGGGATAATGACCCAACTATAGGGATACCTCTAAGATATTGCTTACAAAATGTTAGGAAGAGGCAAGAATAACAGAGGGGGGTGTAGAAGCATGGATGTCATGGAATGTGTGAAGTCTGAAACTCTAATGTCCACCCATACTACCCCCGACAGCAAATTCATGACTAAATAGCCACAAAACTGCTTATAAACCACAATGTGAAGGTAAACTGACCAAATGTATGAGTCCTGCTCTGGATAACCTGGGTGTATCTGTACAGCTGAGAGGAATGCCCCCAGCAGGATATGGCCATTCCATTAAGTTGAGAAAAGCACAAGAAGGGGATGCCCAGCCAGCATACTAACAAGGTGCCTGACCATTTACACAGAACCAGCAGTCTATTGTCTGTAGCTACCCCTCCACAATGGCAGGAGTGTGCCAGAATGTGTAGTCTATTGGCCTCAGAATATTGGTCTCAGCTTCATTCATCTTGTATCTCCCTGGTAAATAACTGTGAGCAAATAATGATAATTGTCAGTAGTTGATGATGTGATACATCACAGTGTAGAAGAGTAAATATGTCAGATAATCTATGCTACAGCCAGCCATGTTACACAAGTAGCACAGACAGCAATAGTGACAGTATCCCCCATATGTTACACCCATTGTGTCTCCATATTGGCAACTTATCTACAGATATCCTGCAGAAACAGTTTGCTAGGTGTAGCTGTAGCACAGAAAACCCTGAACTAGAGTCCAACCCTCCCTGGAATGGATGCATACACTCAATATAGAAGGTCATACTGTACATGCTCCTACACTTAGAGAAATGAAGCCCATGTCTGACTACACAGTGGACTACAGATATTGGTTATTCGCAGATAACTGTGCACACACACAAAATTGTACACCATTGATATTTCACACACACACACACACACACACACACACACACACACACACAGACACACACACACACACACTGGATAGAAATACTCACACATATCTAAGGCCAACATAATATAATATGTCAAACATACACACTCACAGGGACGTGGGGAAGATTGAGACAGACAGCGTCAGAGAGAATCCCATTAAGAGGCCTTTCCCACCCAGTACACATTCCATTGGCCTATATCACATAGGTTCATATGTTCATAGGTAGGTATTAGGATATCGACCCAAGGGCCTATGTAAACCTAGTCAACAAGGTTCCCTGGATTACGCCACCCAAGAAAGTTATTTTCCTGTGCCACTGTCGAGCAGAGACACAGAAGTGATCCCCGGGTGTATTTCCTATTTCCCATCCACTCATCAAGATTTCTCTTGAAGAGTGCTAATGAAGAACTTTGCTTGACATAGATGGGTAGCCTGTTCCAGAGTATGGGAAATCTCTGGGACAGGAATCTATCCCTCCAGCATGTCCTGTTTATTGTGGTGACAAGGTCTAGGTCCCTAGAGTGTGTAGGTCGGAGGGATTGGGATTTCTTTAGGTGTAGCATGTCCAACAGCTTTAGGTTTGACATAGCTTTATATGTTAGGCAGAGATCACCTCAGAGTAGGCGATATGATACGGAGTAAAGCTGGAGTCTTTTGAAGCGGTCAGTGTAGGGCATTTGTTTGAGGCCAGTAATCCTCTTTGTGAGGTACTTCTGTGGCCTTTCCAGCTGCTGCAGATGTCTTGTGAGGTACATTCCAAAAGGGGCTTTGTATTCTATAATGGGTCGAATGAGTGTCGAGTAGAGGGGAACAATGACCTCTTTTTTCCTGGATGAGATCCCTTTTATGATGAGGTGTGCCATGTAGAAGGACTTCCTGACTACTGTGGTGATGTGACTATCAAAGGAGAGACTATTGTCCATCTGGGTCCCAAGTCTCTTATCACACATTTGGTGTTAGATAGATTGCTGCCTATGTGGTAGTTCATGGGTACAGAGTTTTTACCAAAGGGAATGACACTGCACTTTTGGCATTGAGCTTGAGGCCATGGCTCTGACACCAGGCATCTGTCTCTCAGTGAGGCCCTTCTGTAGGACATTCACATCATTTGGGGACTTGACTATGGCTCCTAGTTTGCAGTTATCTGTGAACTTCATTAGCCAGAGGCCTTCTGTGTTAGCCTGTACTTCAGAGAAGTAGATAGCAAACAGGAGAGGTCCCAGGATGGAACCCTGTGGTATTCCACTTGTCACTGCTTTGAGGTCAGATTTGGAGTCTGCAACTTTACAGTGTGTGTTTTGTCAGTGAGCCAGTTGGCAACCCATCTTGTGCTGTAGGGATTTATGCCTAGTTAAGTGAGTTTAGCTATAATTCCAGAATGGGAGATGGTGTCGAAAGCCTTGGCGAGGTCAAGATTGGCTGTGTGAACCATCTTGCCCTCATCTACGGCTTTGGTGACTGCCTCAAAGAAGTTGAACTGGTTCAGGAGGCATGATCTATCTTTCACAAAATCAAACTGGGTGGGATCCAGAGTTTAGAGGTTACCAATGTCGTTGTTTATGAGTTCCATGATGATACGTTCCACGGCCTTGCAGACCAGGCTCGTCAGGCTAATAGGTCGATAGTTCCCGGGATCAGTGGTGGCTCCCCCTTTGTGGAGTGGGATAACTCTTGCTGTCTGCCATTCAGTGGGCACAAAGCCTGATGTGAGGCTATTATTGAACATGGTGCTTAAGTGGGGAGCCAGTTTGTTCTGAAGTTTGTGTAAAACGCAGCCTGGGATGTTGTCCAGTCCCATGGATGCTGTGTTTTCAGCTTTAGAGAGTGCAGCTTTTACTTGCGTAGTTGTGATTACAGGGACTCTGCATTCTTCCTGTATAGATATGGGCCCTTTAGGGGGTGAGTGGGGGTAAAGTTAGCCCTGAACCTATCTGCCAGGATGTTGGCAATATCAGTTGTTTCTGAACTTTTCATGCCATTGTGCTGTAACTCAGAACAGATCTGGGTGTTGCCATCGAGAGTCTTGACATAGCTATAGAATGCTTTGTAGTTGTCCTTAGAATTAGTAGCGATTTTGTTTTCATAGCTATCTTTGGAGGATCTTATAAGGGATCTCAGCTTCTTACTAAGGCTGACCAGGGAGCTCCTCCACTCATGGGATTTTACTCTCTTTTGCAACAGTTTCTTCCTTCTGTTGTACAGTTTGTTTATGGCAGGGCACCACCAGATTGACTTCCTTTTTTTGGAGGATAGCGTCTTGGTTCTGTTTGGGATAGCACAATCCATGCACTCATGTAAGTGCTTATAGAGTGCATTTGTGTAGGATTCAGCAGTTGTAACTGCATTGTCCATCTGCATGGGTATCATGAAGTTCACCACTTCTGTCTTAAGAAGCATGTAGTTGGCTTTGGAGAATTATTTTACCATGGTTTCCTTAATGGGGGGGTGGGGGCAGGATGTGGATATCAAGGGTGATTAGCTTATGGTCGGATCGGACCAACGAGGGGTTGACTTCAGGTGTGGAACACCAATCACTCATGCTGGTAATGACTAGGTTTAGGATATTGTTGCCCCCGGTGGGGGTGTGGATAAGTTGATCCAGGGCATTGGAGTTTATGAATTCCAGAAAGTTGAGCTAAGGAGTTGGTACATGAGTAGTTTTCCCAGTTAATGGTGGGGTAGTTGAAATCGCCCATTATTAGGGTGTTTGGCTGAACCCCAATATTTTCCAATACATCAAGAAAAGAGGAGTGGGAATCCTGGGGCGTGGTGGGGGATCTGTAGCAAGCTACAATTTGGATTGCAGTTTTGCCCAGAGTTAGTTGCACTTGGATAAACTTGGATGCATTATGCTGAGCAACTAGCCTGGAGGTGTGGATATTATTAATGAATATGGCCACACCTCCGCCTTTTGTTGTTTTGGTCCAGGTTACATGGCTTAAAAGTGTGGTATGAGTTATATCCTGGTAGTGCAGGGGTGCTCTCTGGAGCCTTGAACCAGGACAGGCAGCTGACAGTAACCTTCTCCTTGTTTAGCCTGGTGAGTGGGACATCAGTGTGCCTGACTATAGAGTCACCTATGACTAGTGTGTTGGGTACGTTGTTGTGCCTTATTGGCTGTGGTTGAGTGGCACACTGAGTCTGTGGGATATGTGTCATTTGGGTTGTGTTGGGGGATGGAGATTGCTTGCATTTCTGCTTTGGAGGTCTCTGTTGCTTAGACAGATTATTATTGAGAGCCTCCACGAATATTTTTGTGTTACTATGTATGGATTTTGGTGATGTAGATTTAGTGAGACTATGTGATGAGTGTGGTGTGGTGCAAATTTTTACCATCTCCTCATGACTGTCAAATTCAGTCTTGGTTGGAGAGAGCTTTACCTCCAGTTTGGCTCAATAAGTGCATCTCTCACAGGCTGTAGTGTTGGGTGGTAGGAGCAGAGAGTTGTCTGTGTACATGAGGCAATTTCTACATTGCCTCAAGATGCCCAGATTCATCAGATATATAGGAGAGAACACTGTGAGCTGACCCTTGGACATGCCTGAATAAAAAAACTATTTTCCTCTAGATAAGTGAGGAAAGTGAGTACAAGAGCTGTTTTTCTCTATGCAAGTGAGAAACGTAAGTACAAAAACTGTTTTCCTCTAAATAATGAGGAAGGTTGAGTGCTATAGTAATTAGTAGCTTATTTAGTGCTTACAAGTTCTGAACAAGTGCTGAGCACAAATAAGCAAATGTAAGTGCTAAAACTAAGAAGCTGTATCTGCACTAGATGAGTTACAGGATAGAAACAAGTGCAAAATGCAGGCTTTCAAATCAGAAAGTTGAGAGAGATGGAAGAGATTGCCCAAACGGCCAGTAACTACACTTTCTGGGCCAGAACCACTCCTTATGTGGTAGACAGGTTTCCTAGTGCTTACCACTCCCACTGATAGGCTAGAAGGCTTCCCTCCAACACACAAAGGCTTGGGGGGCTCAGAAGCTTACATACAGTCCTGGGTACAGCAAATCTGTATCTGGAACACTAGTTACAGGAAAGGTAGGAAATAGGCTTACAGTTTTTTTTACAGAAACGTAGCACAAACAGTAGTAAAAACAATTCACATGCAGTGCAAGCTAGCACACTTGAGTATGTAGCAATATTAGACCAAACACCATTTAAAAATGCAATTAAATTAAAAAGGACTAAAAGCAAGTGCAGAAAGAGTTTATTAGGTAGAATGTAATAATGAGATGGGACTGGGGGAGTGTTCCACATCAAATCTACAGTGGGGTGGGCAACTGCAAAAGCCACCAAATTTAAACTACAAGCCAAAAATAGGGAGGGTGGGTAGGACAAAACAGTTTAAACAGAGATCTAAGCAACAACTAACAGTACAAACTCTAAAACCAAAAAAAAAATTCTCAGCTCTGTATATTTGCAGATAGATTGGAAATCAGCCTCTCAGAACATGGAGACAACAGTTTCAACAGAGATCTAAGCAACAATTAACAAACTCTAAAACCAAAAAATATATATACTCAGCTCTGTATATTTGCAGATAGATAGGAAAGCAGTCTCTCAAAACACAGGTTCCAGCAATTAAATGCAGTTTATTACTAACAGGTCTAATTTTATGCAAGTGATCCTTGAGTTAGATAATACACAAGCTGTAAAAAACAGTTATACCAACTGAAGAAACTGAAGAAAATGGGTGTGGGGGGGCAGTTTCAACAGAGATCTAAGCAACAACTACAGTTTCAACAGATATCTAATCAACAACTAACAGTACAAAGTCTAAAACCAAAAAAAAAAAATACTCAACTCTGTATATTTGCAGATAGATTGAAAAGCAGTCTCTCAGAACATAAAGACAACAGTTTCAACATAGATCTAAGCAACAATTAACAAACTCTAAAACCAAAAGAAAATATACTCAGCTCTGTATATTTGCAGATAGATTGGAAAGCAGTCTCTCAGAACATGATGGGATTATGTCATTCACTGTAGAAATTCCTTTGGTTAGCCCTCAGCCCTATAATCTCAGTGGTGCTTGTGATAACTGTGTAGCACTACAGTACAAATAAGTATCCATGTAGCAGTTGTAATCTCAGTCCTGTCAAATGTAAAGTTGTGTGTGAGTGTGTGTGTGTGTGTGTGTGTGTGTGTGTGTGTGTGTGTGTGTGTGTGTGTGTGTGTGTGTATGTTTCTAGATGAATGTGGTTGAGGCTAGTCACACTCTCTACACTTCCCTTACCCCTCCTTTAACACTGCTGCTGATGTCACTCACCTTCAAAGATACATTTGGACAGCTCTCCAACATGTAAGCTCCCTGCTGCTTGTGATAACTGTGCAATACTATAGTGTAGCAAACTAATTAGGTAGGAGTTCTAATCCTGGTCCTGGCAACTGTGAAAATGTGTGTGTTTGTGTGAGAGAGAGTGTGTGTGTCTTTGTAGAGACCTGATTTTGTGGCCATTCACACTCACTACACTTTCCATACCCCTCCTTATCACTGCTGCTAATGTCACTCACCTTCAAAGATACCTTTGGACAGCTCTTTAGCATATAAGGTCTGTGGAGCGTGCGATCACTGTGTAATGCTTTAGTGTAGCCAACTAGTTCGGTCGGAGTTCTAATCCTGGTCCTGGAAAATGTGTGTGCTTGCATGAAAGAGTGTGTGCGTCTTTGTAGAGACCTGAATTTGTGGCCACTTACACTCACTGCACTTCCCTAACCCCTCCTTTAGCACTGCTGCTGATGTCACTCACCTTCAAAGATACCTTTGCACAGCTCTCCAACATATAAGCTCTGTGGCGCTTGTAGTAAATGCATAATGCTATAGTATAGCAAACTAGTTAGGTAGGAGTTCTAATCCTGATACTGGTAACTGTAAAAATGTGTGTGCTTATGTGAAAAAGTGTGTGTGTCTTTGTAGAAACCTGATTGTGTGGCCATTCAGACTCACTGCACTTCCCTTACCCCTCCTTTAGCACTGCTGCTGATGTCACTCACCTTAGAGGTATGTTTGGAGACTACTTTTCCTATAAGCTCTGTGGTGTGTGTGATAAATGAGGAACAATGTAGTCACAATAACTACATAAGTAGGGGTTTGAATTTCATTCCTGGCAAGTGGTTGTGTGTGTGTACACATATGTGTCTTTACCTTAAAGATTTTGGCCCCATTTACACCCAGTACATTTCTCGGTGCCTGACTTTAGCAGTCCTGCAGATATCATTCACCTTAGAACTACCTGTTGGCAACCCTAAACCATGTAAGGTCAGTGGTGTGTGTGGTAAATGCATAACCATAAATTTCTGAAAACATAGTTAGATAGAGGTTTGAACATCACTCTTGGCAAATGTAAATGTGTGTAATGAGTAAAATATTTTGTGGAATCTCTCATCCACTACATCACTTAATGCCAGTACTTACAAGGGCTGGTGATGTTTCTCACCTTAGAAGGACCTTGGGACCTTGGGACAACAGCTATCCTATAAGCAATAAATGCGTAACACTGTTGCAGCAATACATAGCTAGGTAGGGGTTCAAAACTCAGTGCTGGCAAGTTTGTGTTTGTCTGTTACCAGTATCCTGTGTGGGTGTTGGTGTGATTGCGTAATAACAGGATTCATTGGGGGCATGGGTTTTGCTAAATTATTATATTGAGGATCTAGTATATGTCCCAATGTCCACATTACAAGGCCAACAGTTGTCAAACACCATAGAGGTTGGTATAGACAATCCACAGCCCTAAATGTGTAGTGCTATGTGCAAAGACTATGTGACAGTATGGATTAGTTAACAATATAGGTAACCCTTCTATTATTCAGAGACCACTCTCCACTCATGAATCAAACACAAACACACTTGGCTAGGCTGCAACCACTATATCAGTAGTTAAACTGCAAATTGCCTCAGAGATAGTACCCACGGTGTGATTGCAGTCGACTCTGTGTCAAACTGATGACCAGACATGACTGGTGTCACACAGGGTACAGACCCCTGTCCTCTCATGTTTGGGATCTACCCTTCTAAG
Source organism: Protopterus annectens (assembly GCF_019279795.1). Lineage (NCBI taxonomy): Eukaryota > Metazoa > Chordata > Ceratodontiformes > Protopteridae > Protopterus > Protopterus annectens. The sequence goes on from NC_056729.1 coordinate 1,060,122,835, forward strand.
GTGCATGAGAACACAAAGGCACCCTTGCTGATAATATTTGCATACAACAGTAAGGTGGGTGGTAGCATTCCCAATCCATGTGATGTTGACATCATGCCCAAAGGCCACTTGACACCTATGACTGTTGTCAGAACCCTGGACATTACCTCAATGCCAAGAGATGTGCTGCCATTACCTTTGGGAACACCATGGCTCACATGAAGTAATGCATTGGTGGTAGACCACTGAACAATGACGTTGTTATAACAGAATGGGAAACACAGGTTAACAGTCAGCTGCCTGTTGACCACAATAGTGCCACTGACATCAGAACGTACTTTGATGTGTTATAGCTCCTGAGTGAATGTGTGATATCCAGCAAGTAAAAGGACATGACACCCTGTTCCATCCCCTCAGTAGCCCAATCATGTTTATGTTAAATAAACAAATGCTTAAAATGTCGAGTACAACATACTCGAACACTTTTAAGTGAACATTTATTTAATCAACAGCTCTAAACATCAAAAATAAGAGTTCCGAAATGTTTTGTTTGGCCAGCACTGAAATATGGGAAGTATCACATCATGTAAACTACTTCAACCAAGCATACCATAAATAAAACTAAGCACCAAAGTCTAACCATGAAACAATCGCACTACACTGACTTACATACTAACTGCAAGACGAAACACAAGTAAACATAACACAACGATCAGCACAATGCAGATACACATTACTAGCACTGCTGCTTGCAAAGGACATGCAGTAACACAAAAGGAATTAAATACTGAACTATGTATTACATGTACACGTTATTACCATGGTTCAAAAGAGGTACAAAAGTGCATTGCTTGTTGTAAATTGAAGGAAAGTGCCCATATATGTTGAGTGTATCGCGTACACATTCATGTTTGTATTGCTTACAGTTAGTGTAGTGTTGACAGCATTTGGGAGGAGGAGGTGGCCAAACAAAACTTTTCTACATTCTGCATTACATTTCAAGCTGTCAGTTAAATAAACATTTGCTTAAAGGTGTTTGAGTATGTTGTACTTGACATTTTAAGCATTTGTTTATTTAACATAGACCCGCCCAATCAATGTGTACAGTGGCCCTTTTGCCATGCTCCCCACTGGACACCTGCAACAACTGTAGAGTCTGCAAACATACCCTACAAAGGGAATAATATGCCTTATACACATGCCCTGTATGGCCAGACTCCAATAACTCCAATTAATCCCTGTATCATACTGTCTATGTAGGTGCAGTAACTAACTCAGTTACATAGCCATGTCTCTCCAAATGAGGTCAGGAATGCTACTTCTGAAGATCCCAGTCTGTCCACACAACATGCCCCAGAGACCTCAAGCACACTTCTACACTTAAAAGAACATGTATGTGGGACATGTGCACAACCTAGACACTGTCCATGTTATGGAATATAAATCACATACATGTGAAGCAGTGCACATCACTGGCCACCCACAATAGAAATCTGGAAGAGTGGATGAGGAACACAATACCCACCCCTGGTGACCACTCCAGTGACTATACTCCTGAGCCACACTGGGGACTATTTTCATGGGGCCTGATGCCAGAGTATTCCCTTGGGCTAGCCTTGTAGATCCTTCAGGCTCATTCACCTACTACACACCTATGAAGCAATGAACCTATGGATCTCAGTACTGGCAAGTGTGTGTGTGTGTGTGTGTGTGTGTGTGTGTGTGTGTGTGTGTGTGAATGTGAATAGTAATCTCAGTGTGTTTGGTTGATGAATATCCCCTGTGGCTGTGGTTATTAGCAATTGCAGGTGTGTCCAAACCACAACACATACCAGTCCCCATTCTACAACAGGTGTTGTAAATCAACATATATCTATGTACAGCCCTCAGCCCTATAATCTGTGAGGCATATGCAATCACTGTGTTAAAGACCAGGGATTTCTGTGCACATACTGTACCCTGCCTATGACATGGTGGATGTGTTACCACACAGTCATACCCCATGGTCTTGCTGCAGGGCCACATCCTGGTGACACACAGACACCTAGAACAGAAATGGGATACAGCATGTGAGAACACATTCACTCAGCATTTCACTTGTGGGGGGAGAAAGAGGTAAAGCTGGCACTGAATGTGTTGCCAAGACTGTGGCCAATATCTGTTGTCTCAGGATAAGTATTAGCATTGTGCAGTAACTCACAGCACTTGTGTTTAATGCTGTGGAGGTTGTTGATGTAACTATCAAAGGCTGTTGTGATTGTCATCAGTGTCTGCTGTATGTCTGCCATCATAGATGCCTGTAGGGGATCCCATGAGGGATCCAAAGTTGTGTTTGAGTCTAATAACAGAGTTCAACAGTCATGGGACACCACCTTTCTCTGCAACAGTGTCCTCCTTCTGATGTACACTTTAGTAATGGCAGGGGACCATCACATTGTCTCCCAGTGTTTGGAGGACAGTGTCTGGGTTCTGTTAGCTCTGACAAGTACTATGCATTCATGTACCTGTTTGTACAGTGCATATGTGTATGATTTCACAGTCATGCAGCTATTTCCCATTGCCATGGGTGAAGTGAAGACATCCACCCCTGTTTTCATGGCTGCAAAGTCAGCTTTGGAGAGGTTTTGCAAGGTGGTTACCTTTGTGGGGTGTGTGTGGCTGACATGTTGAGTTCCATGTTGATTACAGCCTGTGTGGATCTCACCATGTAGGGATTGACATCTGTTCCCATATTTAAGTATCAACACAGGTCAATGTTGTTGCATCTTTTACCGGGGGTCAGTATGAGCTGGTCCAGGGCACTGGAAATGATTAATCCCAGAAGTGTTGGGTCATTGTACTGGCACTTAACTACTTTCCTCAGGTGATGGAGGGGTAGTTGAAGACTCATACTATGTTGGTGTTGCATTGGGCCATCATAGATGGCAGGGTGTTGAGGAATGTGCATTGACAGTCTAGGGACATAGATGTGGACCCATAGCAGGCTATGGTCTGGATTGCACTATTACCCCAAGGCAGTTGTACCATAAGTATCACCAATGCATTATGCTGGGATACTAGACTGGTGGTGTTCCTGGCCATAATGAATATGGAGACAACACCACCTGTGGAGGTGTGGTCCACGTTTGAGGGCTGACAGCTGTGGAATGCATCATAGCCTGATACTGCAGGTCTGCTGTCTGCTGCTGTGAACCACCTCTCCATTACAGAAGACATGTGCCCTCCACTCCAACGAGTGCTTTGAGTAACTGCATCCTGACAGTTAGATGCCTACTGTTGAGCAGTATGACCCTCAGATTGCATACATGTCTAGCTGTTATGGTGGCAATTACATTAGGAACACTACCTGGATCCCCTGAGAATGACACAAAACACGTAAGCCAATGTTGCAGTCAATCATCTGTTGATAGTACCACAGCATCATTCTGGTTGATGGCGGTACACTGCTCAGGGCTACTGTCACACTTGTCTGGACCACATAATCATATAATTTAACCATGTCTGTTATCATGTAGTCATGTTGTGTCCCAAGTCATTCACACCCACAGGGATACAGAGTGATACTCGTAGTTGTTGTGGAGTGTCATGACTGGCTTTGTCATGTGTTAGATGCTGGCATGTGATAGATATTTGGCTGTTACCTGCTCCATATTCAACTTAGTGAGTGAGATATGTGTGTGCCTCAGTATTGAGTTACCCATGATCACTGTATTGTGCAAGGTGGTTAGCCTTAGGAGCTTAGGTTAAGGGGCACACTGTGTAGGTTAAATATGTGTTCCTTCGCATGTGCCATGTAACAGTATCTGAGTGATTGTCTGTCTTGCTGGTCTGTGCTGTTTGGGTAAATGTCCATTAAGTACCTCTGGGAAGATGGGTGTGTGGCTTTTCACTGTATGTCATGGCTGTCAAAGTGGGTGACATGGCAAGCTACGTGTTCCACATGGTGTGGTGCAGGTGTTGATCTTATACTCTTGACCAGGCTTTGCTGGAGAGGGCATATGTCCACACTGGTGATATATGGGTAACTCTCACAGGTCTGAGTGTTTGGGGTTTAGAGGGGGAGGGTTGTCTGTGAATATGAGGCAGTTGCAACAGTGCCTCAGAATGGACAAGTGCACCAAGTTAATGGGTAAAAGCACAGAAAACCGCCAGTAGGGGTTGACATAACTAGTAAGTACTGGGGCTACATCTGTGATGAATGAGTACTGCTGATGGCTCCCAGAGGTGCCACACTTTTGATACAATAACCTAGTAAAGTGCCAAGCCATAATGCTAGTTGAAGTGCAAGACAGAACGAACTAGCATGATGTAAGGGTGGAACAGAAGGCAGACTGTCTGCCACTTGTAATACTTTACCACAGCTGTGCAGTTATCAACAGCTTTGGCCATGTGAAAGATCAGTAAGCTCTGTAGAGCATCCAGTAACTGCATAATGCTATAGCAGACAAAACTGGATAGGCAGAAGTTCTAATCTCAATACTGGCAAGTGTGTGTGTGTGTGTGTGTGTGTGTGTGTGTGTGTGTGTGTGTGTGTGTGTGTGTGTGTGTGTGTGTGTGTGTGTGTGTGTGTGTGTGTGTGTGTGTGTGTGTGTGTGTGTGTGTGTGTGTGTGTGCATGTGTGTGTGTCTGTGTGTGTGTGTGTGTGTGTGTGTGTGTGTGTGTGTGTGTGTGTGTGTGTGTGTGTGTGTGTGTGTGTGAATCATGTACTGTCTGGCTTATACCATTTTTAACTTGTGTACTAGCCTTCATATTTTCCCTCACCCCATCTAGTAGTCCTATTGATGTCATCCACCTTAGAAGTACCTTTGGACTAGGTGGAAATCCATCAACTCTGTGGTGCATCTGATAACTGCGTAGCACTGTAGTAACCATAGTTAGGTAGGAGTTCTAATTACCCTAATGGCAACTGTTTAGATTTGTGTGTGTGTTTGTTTGAGAATCATGTAGCGTGTGTACTACACCATTTCTGACCTGTGTACCATCCTTTACACTTCCCCTCACTCCAATTTAGTAGTCCTGTTGATGTCATCTACCTTAGAAGTACCTTTGGACTAGGTGGAAATCCATCAGCTCTGTGACGCATCTGATAGTGTAGCACTGTAGTAACCATAGCTAGATAGGTAGGAGTTCTAATTACCCTACTGACAACTGTTTGAATGTGTGTGTGTGTGTATGTTTGTATGAGAATTGTGTAGTGTATGGGTTATACCATTTTTGACCTGTGTACTACCCTTTACACTTCCCCTCACTCCAATTTAGTAGCCCTGTTGATGTCATCCACCTTAGAAGTACCTTTGGAATAGGTGGAAATGTATACGCTCTGTGGCACATCTGATAAATGTGTAGCACTATAGGAGGAATAATACCTAGATAGGCAGGAGTTCTCATCCCAGTACTGGCAACTGTTTGTGTGTGTGTGTGTGTGTACAGATGTGTCTGGAATATCCATATGTTTGCAACCTATACATGGTTGGAAGTGGTTTGTGTGCCTTAACAATGCCCATGCATGTGATATTATAGCCAAATAGGCCACAGTGAGTGTACTGACAAATATGGCAGCATGAGGTATCATACCTGACTGAAACATCATGCTGATACAACATCTGCCACCCTCACAGGTGGCCAGCCTTGTAGGTGCAATACATGACTCCAGATGCTTGGCTTTACAAGTGAACTGTTCCTGTTATGGGTCACATTAAAGGCTGAAAGAGGTGTGGACTGACATATTGTGGTCCTAATTAGTATGCAACATGAACACCTTGCATCTTAATAGAGGTGTGTACACAATTTCTATCCACTGTATACCACTGATGTGTCACACATGTCCCTACCTTAGGCTGTTTGTCCATCCCATTTTGCTGGCCTCTGTCAAGATGCCTTGGCACTGACAAGCTGTGAGGTATGCTACAGGAATGTTGAATTCATGTCAAATAGGCCCCAGTGGTGACTACTGTGATGCAATACAGTTAACCTCAGCACAAGTGAACACTCACAAAAAGCAATATAGCCATTACATAAAGCAATATAGCTATTACTGATGGTTGCGTGCATGGTAAATTGCATGCCCTTCACATGCCTGGGGTATTGCCAGGCAACAATAGAACAATGTCATACTCTCCAGCTTCAAGCTGCTGTCCCATATACAGAACAGAGGGTCCTAGGTGGTTGTGAGAGGGAGTTATTGTCAGCAGACTCACATGTTGCCTTGGTACAGGATGGGTGCAGCATGTCTGCACATCTACACTACTAAGCCCAATAATACACAATGTCCTGTTCTCACCATAGATGTGCACCTCTGTGCATTAGAAAACACCATCCACAACTGCAATCGGACCTGACACATGGATGTAAATACAATACAGATACATGTATGTCTGATACATTAGTGTACTAATCTTACCTGCACACTTTTCATCCAGTGTGTGTGTGTGTGTGTGTGTGTGTGTGTGTGCAACCCACCTCCGCAATGCTTCCCTCAGCTTCATGGCTTGTGCATTGGGCGGGTGCCTCGAGTTTGGTGAGGAGCTCCCGGTTGGGTGCTAGTGGGGGCTGGATGGCTGGGCCCCCACCTGTGGCTAGATAGTCCCTTGCAACAGCAGCAGCCCATTGATTGGCATGGTGGATGAGGTCAGTGGCCTGATGCTGCATATGCTCATAAGTTAGGCTGGCATCATTTACCCTGTTGACCACACTGTTCCACAGGGCAGTCCTCTCATGCACATCTTCTGCTCTCCATCTAAATAACAGGAAACACTGTCCAATCACATATTGGGTGATGATGTCAGTTTCCCCAACAGAGAATGCTAGTAGACATGCCCTCTGCATGTTACCTGGAAGACTTAAACAGGAAAAAGGTCACAGGACCTTGTACAGTTGTCAAAGTGCACATCAGCAGTGGATATTACTTGCAAATAATACACACTACACCATAACCCTCCAAGCTATCATGGCTATAGCAGCTTGCATTATACTCTTGGCCCTGAGCTATCTTATTCCCCCCAGTGTTGGACACTTGAGTGCATAATCCTCTATTCCCCATTCATTTTTGTGTAGAGGGTTGACATTGACAATCTTCCATGTGGATGGTGTGTGAATGGTGGCAGGTCTGTGTTTGACTGTGGTGTGTGATGGAGTTGTATGCACATGCCTGAGTTCATGTAGGAGGCAGACAGTGATGTTATTATTCCCCATGGAGATATGCTGTTGTTGCCATCAGTAGGCAATATGTTCATGCTCACCATTGCTATGGGGAAAAGTGTGGTTGATGTGCAGATCCCCCTGTACAACTGGGGTGGACAGAGTGGCAATGTTCCCACCTAACCCATGTGATGCAGGTTGCCTATATCCATGGCATGTGTGTATGAGGTGCTCTTTACCCCCAGTACAGGGTGAATTGTGTTGTTTCCTCTGAGACTTACAACATATGTGGAGACGCAGTTGCAATTGTCCTTGGTGGTGTGGATATGCCTGATTTGTAGTCTTAGCCTTACAGGAAGTCACCTGTGAACTTACATGCTTGCTCAGATATAGGTGGACTTGCTTCCAAGTTGTTGCCTGCACCTATCTGTCCCTGTACAGCCAATGTAGCAACCTATTATGTGGTTTGTGTATTGCTGCCGTTCACCAAAGGGGATTACTCTACCTTGGTGGAAGCTGGTTATAGAGGTCAGGTACTGCTGAGTCCATATAGCTAGAGGTGACATAAAGGGTACACACCCGATGCTATTAATTCAATATATCACATGCAGTTCAACACATGTCTGCAACAGTACTTTACTATGCACATGCCCTAGATAGGTCTCTTAGCTTTACAAGACGAACATGTGTCATACTCATATTCACAGGTAACATGGATATGGACAACATCCCATTAACTGGCCTAGCAGTGGCACAGTCACAACTGTTTGACAGACACCCCAGTGGTTGTCACATATGAGCTGTCCTTTCCCAGGGTGAGTCAGGCTCCTGAGCTGTGATCCTACCTCGCAACCTCTTAGAGCATCACATCTGGACAAAGCCTAAAATGATGATAAATAGGGACAGACTTTAAATATTCCTGTTACAAACATAGGACGTTTGTAGAATGATACATTTTGCATTACCGTGAATATTCTTAAGGATGTGGGGTCTTAAATTTAAGTGTTTGTCTTTACTTGATGTCTTCAATCCTCAGCTATTTGCCAGAAAAATACAAATTTCAGGAGGAACAGACAAAAAACTATGATGGGAAAATCTGAACATTCTGTAAGGATCTGTTCAGTTAAGAGGTATGTCTGTGATCTCTCCCACTGCAGAGAGGGCCAGATGCTATGGCCATAGCAGCTGTTCAGCAGGACATTAGTACAGTAAGTCTTGTTGGGACATATATTCCTCCAAATCATATTTCCCATTATCACAGACCAAGTACTACATTCAGTTACATGCTTACATGTTCCACTTACCTTTTTTCTTTCTTCTCTTTTCTAGTTTATGCTTTATTCATTCTCTCTCTCTCTGTGCACTACAGGGATAGAGCTGGTTTGAATAGGTGGCAGCATGGCTTTTTTAGGTGATGCTCATGACCAGGTGATGGCCTGGGCACCTATTGGGGTTCCCCACTTGCCAATTGCATGCAGAGCAGCTGTGTATTTCTTCCAATAGCCAATGTCATGGCATCACACTCCTATAATTGAGTACTCCAAGTGGGCGTTGGACCTTTCCCTTATTTGTGAGGAAGACATCCTGCAGTTGTGTGAGCTACAACCTTTTACAACAAGACTTGTCGAGACAAGCCAACTAAATGGTGGAGAAGGTTCAAAATTTAGGGGCAGAATGTGAGTATTGTTGTCATATGTTTGGAATACTGCTAGTTTAACAGGGTTTGTCTGCATATGCTACTTCTGCATGGGTTTCAGTCTGACAAAGTTCTGTCTCTGCATAGCTCTCAACTGTAGGGCCATCCACATAATGGCCACAGGTTAGCCTGTTATGTTTGGCCTGTTCCTCACATGGTAGGTTATGTGTGTTTGTGTGTGTTGTTATGTTCTTTTAGTGTACTTAGGTAGGTGTATGTGTGTGTGTTTATGTGCTGGTTGTGTGTATGTGTGTGTGTGTGAATGGTCGCGATTGTGCTGTTCATGATTTTAGGTTTTTGGGTATGTGGGTTTTCCACTATTCAGTCTGGAAATACTGAAATTCGACATTTCAGTATTTCGAGATTGTATAGTGAATATATATATATGTATATATATATATATATATATATATATATATATATATATAGATCTAGGACTTTTGATTAAAGTACATTCAAAAAACCCACAACATTAAACCTAATGCACCCCCAAACCCCCCCCCCACTTCAATATTCTCACTCCGAGGTTGCACGACAGTGGGGAAAAGAAAATTTTTCCTTATCCGCACCGTAGTACGACCGGCACAATGAGCATACTCATCTGAAAGTGCTGCTTCTGTGTACAGCACTTTCAGTTAAGTATGATTGGTGATTTCTGCTTCGGTGGAAAGTGCATTCGGGGATCTGTACGGATCCCAAATATATATATATATATATATATATATAAATAAATAGATGTAGATATATGTATATATATATATATATATATATATATATATATATATATATATATATATAGATATATATATATATATATAAATATCAATAGGTTTACCTTAAAATGTTGAATGCTAAATGGTTGAAAATGAATTGGTTGAATGCACTATATTGAATGATCAAAATGCTGAAATAAAATTAGTCTAAACTCACAATGTCAGAAGTATCAAATTTGCCCATTTCTGCACTGTAGTGCAATATCGGACTTGGTATATTTAAGTAGGGGGGGGTGTGGGGGGCACAGCCCCCCACATGGGGGGGTGCAGGGGGGTGTAGCCCCCCTGCAAAATAGTAGAGGTGATCTCGTTGCTTTTTCAATTAAATGATTTTAGACATTTTGATCATTCAATGTTTTGGGTTTAGGTGTTATTTTTCAACCAAATGAACTTTAGACATTATGGCATTCGACATTGTGAAGGTAAACCATATATATATATATATATATATATATATATATATATATATATATATATATATATATATATATATATATATATATATATATATATACACACACACACACACACACACACACACACACACACACACACACACACACACACACACACACACACACACGCACACACACACACCCCTCAGTATTTTCAGTATTTATTGGCAATGTATCTGTATATTGTTATACACATATATGTAGCTCCATACATCTCTCTCTCTCTCTCTCTATCTCTCTCTCTCTATGTACATGTTTCTTTTCAAATATATATATATTTGTAGTTACCAATCCTTCCTACTTGCACAGTCTATCTTCCCTATTGTAAACTGGCTATAAACAAGGGTATGCTTGAGAAAACATCCTAAGCCCATACAGCTGAGGTGGCTTACTGCTAAATTGCTTTGACTATGGTGTGCAGGGTCCTGGGGTCAAGACCTGCAAGGGCTGTTTATTTTCTTGCTAGCCAAAACAAGAACTGTTGGATACAGAGTGATTAAGGCAGTTTTGAGCAACTTTAAGTGTGTTTGCATGGATTTGTGTGATGGTAAGCAGTGTTAATGTCCGGTTAAATGAATAGGCACTTACCCAGTCTAGGCTTCACTTACCAGTGTGCAAATCTGCTTAGCATTTACATTTAAGCAATACTGAAACCTGCTAAGTATAGCTCAGCCCTGGTAACCAGTGATCACATTCCAGTCTGATAAAATAGCAGGGTAATGACATCTTTAGTAAGTGTATTTAATCTCCTGTACATAACTTGCTTCTATGTACTGTCATTACATTAGCAAGGGGTGTGACTATAATGTATGGAACAACTGAGTATACATGGGTAGTACCACAATCTTTTCTCTTTGTATTTGTTTCATATATAGTTAGTATCCCAGGTTATATGCAGTCACACTTGCATGTTACACTAGCTACAGTGCACTGGTTGACAAAAATTGTTTAAATCATATTTTGTATCATTACATTAGTATTTTTAACAGTGCTTTTCCAAGTAAGAGTAGATTGTAGATTGTAGTATTAGAACCATGCAACCCTGCATGCACAGCTGGGATTCTGAGTACTGACTATATTGTTCTTGGTGTTTGAGCTGTATGTTTTTGTGTATCTTCTATTGGATATTGATCTGATATGTTGATATTAACTGCAGACTACTGTGTTTTTTGGACATGTCATTGAGGACTGCTGTCATGTAGTAATGGCATACCTTACAGTTTCAGATATCTATCTTTCAAAACATTCATCCTAATGCATAACCTGTTGGCTATCTACTTTCTATATGTTCTCTGTACAGATGTGCAGATGGCAGGTATTGGTAAGACCATGCCACATTGTATTGTGTTGTGGGCCTGGACACTGCTGCTAGCTCAGACATATGGGACATTCCTTAATGTGGGCCTTGCCCCTTTCCCTTGCCTGTGTGAGGAACATTACAGAGGTTTTGGCCGACAGATTCACATACAGTAGGTGGCAATACGTCACAGTACAGGACATGTGGAGACAGCCAAACAACATGGGGGACATATCCCCAGATTTGTGAACAGATTCTATGTCATCAGTGCTGTGATACACATGGCTGATTGATAGATTGACACAGTTTGTGTGGATATGCATTTAGTGAGTGACTTCATGACTGACAGTGATATATCTCTGACATACCTCTCTACTGGCACACTGTCCACAGACTGGCCACATGTCTGCCTGTTATGCTTTGTCTGTTCCCCAGACAGTTGGTGTCCTTGGTAAATCAGTTGTGGACTCTGGGGAATGCAGTCAGTAAATACTCAAATCTATTGGTATTACCAACATCATATTCCTCATAAAGGATGTTACAACAAAACCAGTAACATCTGCAACTGTCTAAATGTATGACAGCAATATGTCTAATCTACCCCTGTGTTTGTGCCTCTGTCCCCAAATGATGTCAGGCTTTGTCCAGATGTCAATGAGGTACAGATATATTTATTGTCATTATTTCTTGACTTCATTCCTGCTACAATCCTAGTAATGTAGTAGACTCGCAGACATGTCAGGGAAGAGACCTTAGATATGAGTCCTGAGGCTGTACATTCTGAGATGAACTGTACATGTGAAAGGCCTGTGTATGTCTGGCCATTGTTAACAGACTGTCAAGATTGTTTACACATGTCATGTGTACATGTTATTTGGGCTGTGTATGGAGGGGGTGAATGCAAATGTTATGCCTCTTTCTTTATCTGACTGTGCATGCTGCTTATGTTTCTGATGATCTATTGGCTGTATGTGTATGTAGGGGCAGACTGAGACATGTCCTGTACCAAGGTCAGGATTCAGAGTACACAGAGAATTGGGACTGTATATGTAGGGCTACTGTGTAAGTGGTATATAATGATGTATTTGTTCACACAGTCCATATACTCTACTGTTCACTTGACTTAACTGTATGTGACTGTGACTGTGGTGATGTTGGTTGTGGGTATGCACTTTCACACTCGTGTCTGTTTGTCACTGCTGTTACATCCCTGTAGTACCTGATATATTTGCAAATACATCTGTAATTACCCATAGCAGATGTCCTAATTCAATTACTTGTGCTATTTCAGTAAACAGATGTTATAGCACACAGGAGGGTGTTACTACAGCAACTGTGTTAACTTCTCTATGCCAGTACTTCAGATACATCCCCATTTTCATGGCTTCCATCCTCCACTTTGTCAGCCTTGGTCCAGATTCATTGCAGAATGGGGTTTTGAGCATACCTGTCAACTGGCTGGATTGTTTCAGGATGTCCGGGTTTATTGCTCATATTTCTGGTCTGTTTTACAGATTATTATACTTTCTTTGGTAAATCACTGTAATGATATGATTGCTGTCAGAAAATGAGGACATACATTTCATTTACCTACCTCACATCCATCAGAATATGTATGCTGAAACAAACTGTGTCACTCTGTCAGGAAGAGTACAGGGGGGAAATGACCTCTTCCTTCCTGGATGCTAATGTGTTAGTACTGAGATGTGCCACATAGAAGGGCTTTTGACCACAGTGGCAATGTGGTGGTCAACAGACATTGCTGTCAACCTGTGTACCCAGATCTCTTATAATGCCTTCTTTGTTCAGGGGACTACCATCAATGTGGTAAATCATGGGAACAGGGTTTTTCACGAAGGGGATGACAACACATTTTCTGACATTGAGCTTAAGGCCATGGCTCTGACACCAGTCATTGGTCTCAGTGAGGTCTTTCAGTAGGATGCCAGCATCACTTGGGTAGTTAATAATAGCTCCCAGCTTACAATTGTCTGCAGACTTTGTCAGCCAGAGTCCCTTCATGTTGGCATGGACTTCAGAGAAGTTGATACCAAACATAAGAGGACCCAGGACAGAACA